>NC_034203.2:24255936-24523436 GCF_002021735.2 Oncorhynchus kisutch | reverse complement strand
TTTATGTGACTGGTGCCATACGGGTTGTTGTGCCCATGTGTTTTGTTACTTTTATATGCCGGTAGTTATGTACATTAAACGGCTCCGGTTATTTACCAAGTTCTGCTCTCCGACGTGTGACTTCCATGCCACCAGTTACGAATCCCTTGACAGTTATTGAAGGTGAGCATGATGCTTTTCAAATGACAGTAAAAAAATTTTTTGCAGCAATTACACGTAGGTTAACAAAACTTTCTCTGGTCACCAATATTTACTTTTCCAAAACATACACAGTTGTGGAGACGGATGGATATAAATGACTAGACACAATATGATAGCACAGACATTAGCCCAAAATGGTGTCACTATGTCAAAGGACCACAGCATAAGTAATACGGTTCCTTTTGGGTTTTTTTGCATCTCCAACAGCGATATCACATTTCTGGGTGCCTTTACATGCATTATTTCAGGAGTATAGTAAATTGTATGGATTATTTTGATAAGGTTGTAGGAGAAAATATTAACATTTTCACATACAGTACCAGTCAAAAGTTTGGACACACCTTCTCATTCCAGGGTTATTCATTATTTGGACTATTTTCTACATTGTAGAATAATAGTGAAGACATGAAAACTATGACATAACACATATGGAATCATGTAGTAACCAACAAAGTGGTAAACAATACAAATATATTTGAGATTTGAGATTCTTCAAAGTAGCCACCCTTTGCCTTGATGGCAGCTTTGCACACTCTTGACATTCTCTCAACCTGTTTCATGAGGTAGTCACCTGGAATGCATTTCAATTAACAGGTGTGCCTTGTTAAAACGTCATTTGTAGAATTTCTTTCCTTAATGCGTTTGAGCCAATCAGTTGTGTTGTGACAAGGTAGGGGTGGTATACAGAATATAGTCCTATTTGGTACAATACCAAGTCCATATTATGGCAACAACAGCTCAAATAAGCAAATAGAGTAGGTGTGTCCAAACTTTTGACTGGTACTGTATATGTGACCAATACATATCTTCCTTGAGATGTGTTTCTCATTTTTCTATATAGATTCTGTGTCACACCCTGATCTGTTTCACCTGTCTTTGTGCTTGTCGCCACCCCCTCCAGGTGTCGCCCATCTTCCTCATTATCCACTGTGTATTTATAAATGTGTTCTCTGTTTGTCTGTTGCCAGTTCGTCTTGTCAGGTTTTACCAGCGTGTTTTCCCAACTCCCTGCTTTCTCATGTTCTGCTTCCTAGTTTACCTGGTTCTGACCATTCTGCCTGCCTTGCCCTGACATGTTTACGAACCTCTGCCTGTCCTGACCCCAAGCCTGCCTGCTGTTCTGTACCGTATGGACTTTGCCCTGGATTACGGACCTCTGCCTGTCCTGACCCCAAGCCTGCCTGCTGTTCTGTACCGTATGGACTTTGCCCTGGATTACGGACCTCTGCCTGCCTTTGACCTGCATTTTGCCTGCCCCCTGTTTGGGTCAATAAACATCTGTGACTCTAGCTGTCTGCATCTGGGTCATTTCCTGAGTTCTGATATTCTGAGCTATCAGGTAGAGATTCAACTTGATATAATTGATATAACCTGGAAATCAACCTATTTGGTGTTGCAGCTTCTTTCAGCATTTCTTTCAATGCTAGATGCTTCAGGTTAATCCAAATTCTGGTGAAGCGATTGAATATGATTTTATAGTTGTAAGAACTTAAAAGAAATTGGTCTTGGATAACCCACATTTCTCTTGTAATTGATTGGATGACAGTAGAGAGCCATCATAGCACATATGCTCAAAGTTCATGATGCCACTTTGGAACCGGGACTTAAAATTATTGTATTTTTACTGTTGTTTTATTTCTTTACTTACCTATTGTTCACCTAATACCTGTTGTATTCGGCGTGAAAAATAAACTTTGATTTGATTTGGAGGTAATGTGGGGTTGTTCCAAAAAGGGGTGCCTGGCCGCACGGGTTTCTTCCATTTCATGAATTATATGCATTTTCCCAAATACAAATTTAATTGAAAATCATTGGATTGTCTTTTTTCTTTAAAGTCTTGGACCCAAAGTAGTGAATATATTTTAAATCATAGGGTATTACAGTTATTTTTTTTTTTTTTTACTCTTCCAACCATAAGGCCAGTCTGTTGTCCATTGTTTAAGTGAATGCAGTTTTGCGGCCCAGCTTTACAAGGTACGTGTAAAACATTCAATTTGACTCTTGAGATCTTTCCATTCCAAATAAAGTTGGAAGTTGCCAATTTATTTTCCCATGACTGCATGGCCGCGCACGACTCCAACACCATCAAGTTTGCCGACGACATGAAGGTGGTAGGCCTGATCACCGACAACGATGAGACAGCCTATAGGGAGGAGGTCAGAGACCTGGTAGTGTGGTGCCAGGAGAACAACCTCTCCCTCAAGACAAAGGAGCTTATCGTGGACTACAGGAAATGGAGGGCTGAACAAGCCCCCATTCACATAAACGGGCTGTGGTAGAGCGGGTCGAGAGCTTCAAGTTCCTCTGTCCACATCACAAAGGACCTATCATGGTCCAAATACACCAACACAGTCGTGAAGAGGGCACGACAACACCTCTTTCCCCTCAGGAGGCTGAAGAAATTTGGCATGTGCCCTCAGATCCTCAAAAAGTTATACAGCAGCACCATTGAGAGCATCTTGACTGGCTGCATAACGGCTTGGTACGGAAACTGCCTGGCATCCGACCGCAAGGCACTACAGAGGGTAGTGTGTACGGCCCAGTATATCAATGGGGCCAAGCTTCCTGCCATCCAGGACCTCTATACCAGGCAGTGTCAGAGGAAGGACCTAAACATTGTCAAAGACTCCAGGCACCAAAGTCATAGACTGTTCTCTCTGCTAGCGCACGGCAAGCGGTACTGGAGCGCCAAGTCAGTGGCCAAAAGGCACCTGAACACCTTCTACCCCCAACCATAAGACTACTGAACAGATAATCAAATGCCTAGCCGGAAAATCTACATTGACCCCCTTAATTATTTATTGTTCTGGACTCTCTTGCACTGGCTCTATGCACACTCACTAGACTCTACCAACACACGCACACACACGCACACACACACACACGCGCACACGCACACACACACACATGCACACACACGCACACACACGCACACACACACGCACACACACACGCATGCACGCACGCACACACACACACACACTTTCACACTTCACATACGCTGCTGCTACTCTGTTCATTTTTCAGTGCATTCGGAAAGTATTCAGACACAGAGACTTATTCCACATTGTGTTACATTACAGCCTTATTCTAAAATGGATTCAATTGTTTTTTCCCCTCTTCAATCTACACCCCATAATGACAAAGAAAAACATTTATTTTATGTATATAAAAAAATTAACTGATGATACATTTGCATAAGTATTCAGATCCATTACTCAGCACTTTGTTGAAGCACGTTTGGCAGTGATTACAGCCTTGGGTCTTCTTTGGTATGATGCTACAAGCTTGGCACACCTGTATTTGGGGAGTTTCTCCCATTCTTCTCTGCAGATCCTCACAAGCTCTGTCAGGTTGGATGGGGAGTGTCGCTGCACAGCTATTTTCAGGTCTCTCCAGAGATGTTCGATCAAGTTCAAGTCCAGGCTCTGGCAGGGCCACTCACGGACATTCAGAGACTCGTTGTCCTGTTGGAAGGTGAACCTTTGCCCCAGTCTGAGGTCCAGAGTGTTCTGGATCAGGTTTTCATCAAGGATCTCTCTCTGTACTTTGCTCCGTTCATTTTTCCCTCTATCCTGACTAGTCTCTCAGTCCCTGCCGCTAAAAACATCCCCACAGCATGATGCTGCCACCACCATGCTTTACCGTAGGGATGGTGCCAGGTTTCCTCCAGACGTGACGCTTGGCATTCAGGCTAAAGAGTTCAATCTTGGTTGCATCAGACCAGAGAATCTTGTTTCTCATGGTCTGAGAGTCTTGAAGTGCCTTTTGACAAACTTCAAGTGGACTGTCATGTGCCTTTTACTGAGGAGTGTCTTCCATCTGGCCACTCTACCATAAAGGCCTGATTGGAGGAGAGCTGCAGAGATGGTTGTCCTTCTGGAAGGTTTACCCATCTCCACAGAGGAACTCTAGAGCTCTGTCAGAGTGACCATCGGATTCTTGGTCACCTCCCTGACCAAGTCCCTTCTCCTCAAATTGCTGTTTGGCCTTGTGGCCAGGTCTAGGAAGAGTTTTGGTGGTTCCAAACATCTTCCATTTAAGAATGATGGAGGCCACTGTGTTCTTCGGGACTTTCAATACTGCAGAAATGTTTTGTTACCCTTCCCCAGATCTGTGCCTCGACACAATCCTGTCTCAGATCTCTATGGACAATTCCTTCAACCTCATGGCTTGGTTTTTGCTCTGACATGCACTGTCAACTGTGGGACCTTATATATACAGGTGTGTGCCTTTCCAAATCATGTCCAATCAATTGAATTTACCACAGGTGGACTCTAACCAAGTTGTAGAAACCTCTCAAGGATGATCAATGGAAACAGGATGCACCTGAGCTCAATTGCGAGTCTCATAACAAAGGGTCTGAATACTTATGTAAATAAGGTATTACTGTTTTGTATTTGTAACACATTTGCAAACATTTCGAAAAACCTGTTTTCACTTTGTCATTATGGGGTATTGTGTGTAGATTGATGAGGATTTTTACTTATTTAACCCGATTTTAGAAAAAGGCTGTAACGTAACAAAATGTGGAAAAAAGGGAAGGGGCCTGAGTACTTTCTGAATGCACTGTATTTGCAGAAATCCATTCAGGTGTATTTAGTGGATTATGGGGAATGCGTTCTAATGTTCTAATGTTGTGCTGTTGTTCCACACAGTCCAGTTGAAAGTGAATGATGGCAGGCCTGTGTGGCAAATGGCTTGTTTGCATAAAGGACATCTGTAGCTTTGATTGGCTATGGTGCATCGGTCTGCGTAGACACCGGTCCTGGACGAGACAGATTTTTTAAATGAGGTTTTATTTATTGCAGTGTTAATGAATTATTTAAACGCACAACTGCTTTCCCGCACTATATTGCTGTAGAATTTCAACAAATGCCTTAGATAACCCAAAAGAGGGTTATCAGGAAACGTGTTTTTGCCAGAGGAGCCTTACTGTGAACACATTCCTCACAGTAGGAGGTCTGACTGAGGTACCCTAATTAATACCTGAAAACTGCCTTATAGGATGAAGGGAGAGGGATGGAAGGGTGTGTGTTGGTGGGTGGGTGGGTATTATCAGGGAGGGGGAGAGGGAGCATTTTCAGTGTGTTGAATGACCCACAGTACATGCCTTTTCAATTGGTAATTTTTGCATTCTATATTTTTCTATTAAACTAATTTCAGCAACAACAACAAAAAAGAATTATAACAATGCTAACAATAGGATACATGTCTGTTGGTTAAGTGAATGGTGTCTGACGAGGAATGGTTGTTTCAATACCAGAGGGCCTAACATGAAGACACTGCTGATCTGATCTTTCTCCTGACTGTGTCAATGGCCTCTGGCCCCAGGAACGCTACAGGAAAGGAGAGAGAGAGGAGGGAGTCAGGAAATACTTTTCTGTAGCCGTTTGAAACAGATCGCCTTTTTTAGTCATCCTGTGAGGCTTTGCGTTGCTTTTCTGGAAATATTTAATAACAATGTGAATCTTCAAAGAAGATTTAAGGGCAAATTTAAAACAAGCATATATTTTGTGTTGCTTTACAAATAGTGCATAACATAATTAATGTAGGTAAATGTAGCCTTGATCTAATCAGGACAGGCTGAAGTAGACTTGGCCCTCAGGGGACTAATAAAGTAGAATTGAATTCAGGTTACCAGTCATAACAGTACTCCACTACTGTGTGTGTTTTGTACCTATAATCCATTGCATCTCAAATGAATTGTTTATTATCTTATATGATTGTCAATGTTGAGACAGTCTCGGTTAGGGTTAGTGCTACTGCTGTAACGACAATGTATTACCAGTCTAGGTTTAGGGATTTACTGTAGTTCAGGGGTTTGAGCAACGGGGCTTCCTTCAGCTCTGAGGAAAAGGCTACACAATCATGTGTCCTGATCCCTCAACCCTCACACCCCTCTTATAGCCAATGGTGCACTCCTTCCCACATTGACCAGTTTGATACAGAACAATCAACAGCAACCATTTATGGGGTTTTCTGGGGGGGGGGATCTTTGTACTGTAGCTTCCTGTACAGCTGTTTCCACTGTCAAGGCCTGAAGGCTTATAAACGGACGTCTTGATTTCCTCATACAACAAATGGGTCATAAATACATTGAGCCAGGATGAATATCATACTGTACAATAAAAGGACATACAATATGTGGTGGTTTTATAAAAGGCTGTATTGACTGAGATTAGGGAGAAGCAGTTGCACCTTTAACAGCCTGTTGTAGGACCATGAAGCATCTACAGTGAGCTCCTAAAGTATTTAGGCAGTGGCACGTGTTGAAATGATACAATGACTATGAGGTCAAAGTACAGACTGTCAGCTTTCATTTGAGGGTTATTTCATCCATATCGGGTGAACACTTTCTGTACATAGTCCCCCCCATTTTAGGGGACCAAAAGTATTGGGACAAATTCACTTATATGTGCATTAAAGTAGTCAAAAGTTTAATATTTGGTCCCGTATTCCTAGCACATGATGATTACATCAAGCTTGTGACTTTGCTGTTTGTTTTGGTTGTGTTTCAGATTATTTTGTGCCTAATAGAAATGAATGGTAAATAATGTATTGTGTCATTTTTGAGTCACTTTTATTGTAAATAAGAATAGAATATGTTTCTAAACATTAATGTGGATGCTTCCATGATTATGGATAATCCTGAATGAATCGTGAATAATGATGAGTGAGAAAGTTACAGAGGCAAAACAAACTGCAAATGCATCCAACAAGTTTGTAGAGACACAAGCTTGATGTAATCATTCCATACTAGGAATAAGGGCCCAAATGCTACACTTTTGACTACTGTACACTTACAAGTGAATTTGTATGAATACTTTCGGTCCCCTAAAATGGGAGGACTATGTACAAGAAGTGCAGTATTTTCAAAACAGTTCACCTGATATGATTGAAAATACCCTCATATTAAAGCTGACAGTCTGCATTTTAACCTCATAGTCATGGTATCATTTCAAATCCAAAGTGCTGGAGTACAGAGCCAAAACAACAAAACATTTGTTACTGTCCCAATAGATTTGGTGCTCACTGTATATGGAGAATCACAGCTGCTATATGGTGTTTGCCATAAATATATTAATGACCTCAACTGGTGGCTTGCGGGCCGAATTTGGCCCGCGGGTGGTTTTATTTGCCCCCTGAGGTTTTCTGAGCATAAAAATTAAATTATTTTTAAATTAATTGTTGGACATAAAAGACTGTAAAAACACCAGGAAATCAGCTCCAATTTATTTTAATTTAAGAAATCTGTTCCCAAGTTTTCCAACACATAATAGAGAGACACGTGATCGTTTACAAATGTACGCAAGATTTGAAATGATTATGTTTGAGTCAAACATTATATCTGTTTGGCTTCTTGTGGTCTCTTTGAAGTCTACAAATTATTTGTAATTATGTTCTGGCCCCCCGACCTTCCTCTCAAGAAAAAAATCGGCCCGCGGCTGAATCTAGTTGATGATCCCTGACATCCAGTATACTGTAGCTCCCATCAATACATCAATAGGAAGTAGTGTATCACATGACATGGGTTTGAGAGTGTGTGTTTTCATGTGGAGTGTTTGTCTTGGGTTGTTTCCATGAGTATCCCAGGGTGTGTGTGTGTGTGTGTGTGTGTGTGTGTGTGTGTGTGTGTGTGTGTGTGTGTGTGTGTGTGTGTGTGTGTGTGTGTGTGTGTGTGTGTGTGTGTGTGTGTGTGTGTGTGTGCGTTCGTTCATGCGTGTGTGGTGTTTATGAAGGGGTAGGCACAAGGGGTGTGAGAGGCGCTGGTTTGAAATGGATCCGGCTTCCTGCATGCATGTAATAACACAGAAGTTGGATGGTGGCCAAGGGCATTTAGATCTGCAGGCACTTCCAAAGGAGACCCCCCAGCAAGCTTTGAACATGGGAATACACACACTGCTTGTATTAAAGATGCATTATAAAGGTTTTGTATAATGTCAGCCAGTAGTTTTGAAAGTTGTGCTCACAAGCCAAAACGGGTCCCCGGATTTTGTGC
The DNA here is from genome assembly GCF_002021735.2 of Oncorhynchus kisutch. Lineage (NCBI taxonomy): Eukaryota > Metazoa > Chordata > Actinopteri > Salmoniformes > Salmonidae > Oncorhynchus > Oncorhynchus kisutch. Next base: position 24,515,233 of record NC_034203.2, on the reverse strand, counting down.
ACAATTGTGTACAATGGCATTAATTTTGTATGATATGTTACGAATTCAAATTCGTACAATATGTTACAAATTTCTAAGTGCTTAAGATCCTGTTCAGTCTCTTTAACTCTGCCTCTCTCACTGTCTATCTTTCAGGAGGCCTTTGTTGAGCTCTATGACAGACAGAGGGACTCCGTGTTCGGTTCATGGCCGTCCATCAAGACTGTCTTTGGCCTGGCTGCACTGGGGGCCGCAAGCCTTACCATCGGAGCTTACCTTACACAGAAGTGAAGAAGTCCCCCCCTCCCCCTCTCTTTCTTTTTGTCCTCCCTCCCTCCTGCTCTCACTCCTTTCTCTTTTCAAAGGCCCCCTCCAAGATCCCCAACCTGCCTGTCTTCAAAGCTTCTCTCCCCGTTCTCGGAAAAAACTCCCTATTCCTCACCCCTCACTTAAAAAAACAGACACAAATCAAACAACAGCAGGAAACGGAGTCACTGCCCACACAGAAGAAAATATGTCATGAAAGTCGTGCCATTTAACTGTAATCACAAAAAGTTTGGCTTGAAAAGAGATGAGAGGAAGGGAGGGTTGGTGTCGTTTTTGTTCTGCCTGCTTGAGTACTAGTTGTAGCATGAAACCTTTGTGTGCTCGTGTAGACTTGTGTAGCATGTGTCGGTGAGGCAAAAGAAAGCATAGACACCCTTAGAAGAAGGGTTCCAAAATGGTTCCTCGGCTGTCCCCATAGGAGAACCCTTTTTGGTTTCAGGTAGAACTGTTTGGTGTTCCATGTAGAACCCTCAGTGGAAAGGATTCTACATGGAACCCAAAAGGGTTCTACCTGGAACCCAAAATGTTTTTTCAAAAGGTTCCGCTATGGGGACTCCTTTCAACCCGCCTTCAAAGGACTTCCTCCACACAACAGCTGCTCTGAATGTATAATGGAAGGAGCTCGCTACTAACCAGCACGGTGTGTCTGTCCACCCACCGCTTCTATACTGCAATATACCAGGATACCAGGAGCATCACTGAACTCTGAACACAGAACAGTTAGTTACACACACCAGCTCTGACAACACGTCTTCTAGGCGCCACAGACGCAACTTGCTCTGCCTCTCTTAGAGAGATCTGTTGGACAATGCAGTAGAGTCACTTTTTTTGCATTTGACCCATATGAAATGTAATAAGAGAAAGATCGAGGGAGGTATTAAAGAGAAAGATAGAGGGAGGTATTAAACAGAGGATAGAGGGAGGTATTGAAGAGAGGATAGAGGGAGGTATTGAAAAGAGGAGAGAGGGAGGTATTGAAAAGAGGAGAGAGGGAGGTATTGAATAGAGGAGAGAGGGAGGTATTAAAGGCGTGAACAGCAGGTTGGTTAGAGCTTTTGGCAGCCCAAACCCCTGTTTGATCAGATGTTTCTGACAGAAAGTGAAAAATATTATTCCACCTAGCTGGATTTCTGGCTTAGTCGAGATCAGAGCGGGATCGAGGGATAGAGGTAGATACAGAGAAAGAGAATGTGTGAGAGACAAAAAGAGGGAGAGAAAGTCATAGAATGAGCAGAAATGTGGATACAGACAAAAAGAGATAAAGGTCAAACATAAGATGTGGATTCATTCCAAAGGTTCAGTGACAGTGGGCCTCCCTCTCCAGTTGCTAGAGGCGCCTCTACAGCCTGTTCTAAGATGTCTCACTTGAAGGAAGAACTGTGTCCCTGAATGGCCTGGCGTGGTTCTGTTTGGCCTCACATCACTCCCTCCCCGTCAGATGTCTCTGAAATGCATTTCTTGTACTCTCACTGCCTCTTGTTATTACTCTCTCTCTCTCTCTCTCTCTCCCTCTCCCTCTCTCTCTCTCCTCCCCCCCTCCCCTCTGCCCATATGTATGACCAGAACTCAAGGTCTCACCCACCCAGACCAAGCCACCGCTGAAAGGGGACTGAACCAAACTGCCAAATCTCCCAGAACATGTCCTCCAGCTGCCGCTGGGCTCTGATCTAGTGGACAAAGAGGCCCCACATACCCCCCAACGGCCTACGCTAATGGTTGATTCCACATCTAGGAGGACGTCCGAATGTGCACCTCTCTCAGTTTCTCAAACCGTAGCAGACTCCAACATGGGATACCCAACAAGAAAAATCCCTATTGGACACAAAGACTCTCTATTGTTTTGAAGTGACGTCCATTGTATTCCCAGTAACTGATATATTTGAGCCCCCTTGCTCCGAGTCTGTCGCTGCAATGGCACAGATCACAACATCTCTTTAGAGTAAACAATCATTTCCCAGAATACTTTAGGTGTTTGTCTAGTGTTGGAGATGACATAACCTTCTTGGAAAGGCTTACTATCCATAATATTTACTATTTTGCTCTCTCTTTCACACACACACACACGTTTATGTAGATAAGTATGTGTCGAGAAAATGTTGTTAACTCATCGCAATGATTTCTCTCACCAAAAATCTCTCTCTTTGTTTCGGTCTTCTTTTATCAACGCAAAACACATGTCGTCTGAAGTTTTCATAGAATGAGTATTCACTATGTATACCCATATTTATGTTAGATGTTACACATACCAACTTATGGTTTTTATTTATTGAGAGGTACCAGAACACAGATATTTAAATCATAGATGAGATGAAAAGTTAAGATCATGGAGACACTCAAATGCCTTGAGAAATTGTATCTTTCGTTTTATTCAAGGAACCACATTGTAACAATACACAATTTGGGGCTGCTATTGTATCAACAGTAGAGTAACATTTCTGTGTAAGACATGTTAATGTGTTAATATTGGTTTAACACTGCTGTACTGTATTAGTCCTGATTTAACTTAACTCACAGCTTCAAACTGCCACACAGATACAGTATTGTTATAGAAAGCTGTAAACCAAAGTGAACCTGTAAGTAACATTGTGTAGCATGAAGAGATAAACACATGCCAATTCACTTTCACTTCTTTTAAATATTGTCGGAGTGAGATTTTGCAGGAAAGGTTGTTGTAAAGACAATGTCTGGCAACCTATTCCCTTTATAGTGCACTACTTTTGACCAGGGACCAAAGGATTCTATAGTAAAGTAGTGCACTATGTCAGGAATAGGATGCTATTTGGGAGACAGTAAATATTAGCCTGCTTGGTGTTGTTCATAACATTTCAGTAGATACCGTAGCACCTGAATGCATCCATCTGGACATGTGTTAACTGGTGCTTGATTGATATACATGTATGTGTGGTAATTGTTAACATACCGTAGTAATGAATTCCTTCTCAAGCTTATGTAGTGACAGAAAAGTCTCCACGTCTTGTGCTTTGACCTGCTAGATTCTATCATCATAACCAAGGGCACCATTCTTTTTCTATTATAACAGAGGTCAATCCCCCTACTCATGATAAACCCTCCAGTGATATGTTCATATGAAAACAGAAATTAGTATGACATTTTTTTCAGGAGTTTAAACATAAGATAAAAAAGTCACTAACTGACTTGTTGATAAATACAATGTGTAATGGTTTTTATGTGAGGAGGAGTCATTCTCATATTCCCTTCTGTGATTCTGTTTAAATGGGTGGAGCCTACATCACACCATGGTTATAGTGTTGTAAATATAATCCTCAACCTGTGGCACTTAAGAGGTCAAATCAAATGTGTCGCCATTGTTTATGCTATGTATGTATCACAATAAGCTAGATGGGATCATGCTGTTCCCAATAAACCACATCTTTCCTGCAGTATGAGTTTGCAGTTTGTGATGTGTGTTTTCAGCATGTGGTTTGATATTGTTTTGGGTGGTGATATTCAGCTAGTGAACCAATGTTCTGCTCAAAAGAAAATCATTCATGTTTAAGATGGGGTTGTTTTATATTGTGTTTATGGAAAAATAATGGACACCAATATTGACCTCAAATATGTCATCCACCCTGTCTGTGCACTACTACATAGAGAGAATGACAGAGAGAGGGATTGGGAGGAAAAAAGAGAGAGAGGAGGGAGTGGAAGGGAAAGAGAAAGAGAGGGAGGGAAAGAGAGCGAGAGAGACCTTTATGAGAAGTGTGATCATAGTGCTTTTCCTCATCTGTGTGGCTGTGTGCTGCTTTCTAGTCAGTCCATACGGGTGGCTGGCTTGACATGGCTGTATGAGACCCGCAGCCTCCTATTCTAATGAGTTCTGCAGAGGAACCGCAGCCTCCTATTCTAATGAGCTCTGCAGAGGAACCGCAGCCTCCTATTCTAATGAGCTCTGCAGAGGAACCGCAGCCTCCTATTCTAATGAGCTCTGCAGAGGAACCGCAGCCTCCTATTCTAATGAGCTCTGCAGAGGAACCGCAGCCTCCTATTCTAATGAGCTCTGCAGAGGAACCGCAGCCTCCTATTCTAATGAGCTCTGCAGAGGAACCGCAGCCTCCTATTCTAATGAGCTCTGCAGAGGAACCGCAGCCTCCTATTCTAATGAGCTCTGCAGAGGAACCGCAGCCTCCTATTCTAATGAGCTCTGCAGAGGAACCACAGCTGCACCCCACAAGACATCAAAGCCCCCCCTGAAACGCAGAGTTTCTCAGCCCTCGCCCTCTCCGACTGCAGATAAATGCAACGTGTAAAAACCAAATGCCCAGAGGTCTGGTTTTTACACCCTCTTTCCTCCTCATTCATATCACACTTGTCTTCAAAGGCCAGGGACGTGTGCTGTTTCACAGAATTAGTGAAAGTCATGATGCAGTAAAACTAATGCTAGAGAGAGAGGGAATAGGATGGAGAGAGAATGAGAGATATGCCTGAGGAGAGGAACAGAGTGAAGTTCATTTGAGTTTGAGCCCCTCTCAAGCCCTTCTCTCCATGCATATAAAATACATGACAAGCTTCGAAGAAGGAGAATTTTAAATCACCCTTACACTTTCAAGGGAACGTCCAGTGTGTGTGTGTGTGTGTGTGTGAGAGAGATAGATAGATAAGCAGTCAGATCAGACAGAGGCCAGCAAGCCAATAAGTCCTCCTGCTTTAGGGCTACAAGGTGTTGGGAGATTTCATCCTCACTGCTGATCCAAGACCAGTATCTAGAAAAATACTAGTTTTTACCTTTGCAGTAGATCCAGATCCATTGAGATTAGTGCCATTCATACCCCACATACAGACTGACAGCCTCCTGCTTGTTTATCTTGCCTGTGAATATATGGAATATATCATGTCTATAAATAAATATGATTTTGTTGGTGAATGCTATGAGTGCTATGAAATGACATTCTACTAACCTTCACAGTCTGTCTATATATCATACAATCACATGGTGGTTAGTGACAAATACCGCTTGTATTAGACTGTCACCTTGTGGCTGGTGTTCAGAAATCCTTGGAATGGTCTCGGGAAGGTCAATAGTGTTTTCTGAGGATCTCTACCCTTTACTTGAAAGCTGATGTAGAACAGCTTTGGAGGGAGATGTTTGCTGGTATGTGTGTGGCTTGATGACATTTTATTTCCTTGAAATATTCTAATTATAGATGCAACTCCCTAATGTGTAAACAATTTCAATGTCATAGGAGCACTCCAATAGTTTCTAGCATGGAACTTTAAAAGAGGAGAGGGAGAAACTTCTGTTGGTATGCTCTGAGCCTCAGACTAAATTTACTTAACCTGCTATCTAAATTCGAGTACTCTCAGGACTCCACGTGATGGCCAATCTTAAAATAGCTGCGGATATGCCTGCAGTGCAGCTCTTAACCAGTAGGTGGCAGGGTTCAGACATCGAATGTCACAATAATGATTATCATCAAAAGTCTTTTAGCCATGTCTGTCAAGTAAGGTCTATTAGAGAAGTGCATAAACATGTGTTATACTGTATGAAGGTAAATAATTCATGTGCATGGCAGTCATAAAAAGATTACATCAATTACATTTTTATTTATTTAACTGGGCAAGTCAGTTAAGAACAAATTCGTATTTACAATGACCGCCTAGGAACAGTGGGTTAACTGCGTTGTTCAGGGGCAGGACAACCCGATTTTTACCTTGTCAGCTTGGGGATAGAAGCTAGCAACCTTTCGGTTACTGGCTTAACGCTCTAACCACTAGGCAACCTGCCGCATTCAGGATTATCATAATAAGCTAATTGATTTACCCAAACAGGTTTAATTTGGATTGCAAAACAGTTAAATATGGTGGTGCAAATCTACAGTCAAAAATAAAATTCAATAAACACATAACATAAAAATACATTCAGTGTCATTGCTGCATGCAGAAAAATAGAAAAGTAAAGAACATTCACAACTGTTGTAGTGTCGTGTGTCATGCTTTGCACATGGACATCTTGTTCTGAATACAAAGTAGGTTTATTTATATTGGCTCATTTTGCCACAATATATTTACAAAAATAATATTAAAACTGCAGTTATTTTAACATGATTTCTTTAAAGTTACATAAAAATAAAGCTTTCTCTGGCACATTTCCTGAAAACGTTCCTATTTACAGTGAAACAATAGAGATCAGTTGTCAGAGGTGTATTCTCTGGCCACAGCACAGGAGTCTGGTCAAGAGCCGTTCAGAATCCACCATTTTGCTTTATAGATGTTAGAGATGGAAGTGATCCATGGCTCAAGTACATAAAGCGGACAAAATAAATGGCTCTAAATCTCAACCCAAGTGTCATCGAGAATGAATACAAAATATATATATATATATCCCAAAAATAAAGCCTTTTTCCTGTTCTGTCTCTCTTCACAGCATGTTACTCATATACAAACAAAACTCCTCCAATCATAACCAGATAAAGCATGAACACCTACAATTTCTCCTTCAGGTTAAATGAGAACACATTTTTGACAAGATCTTGCTTATTCTTCAAGAACACTTCGTTTTGATGTATTATGGTTAGAGAATGGCGTTTGCTTCCATGGTCAGGGGCAGGGCAAGCAAAAGGCACTGTGACTAAGGATTGGACAGAGAGACTGCATATAGCCCCTAAAAGGGGTGTGGACAACAACTCATTATAGCAACATGTGGCTTATCATAGAACATGCTATAATATGGCCACATTTGATACTAAAATGAAGAATGCAATTATATTGTCTAAATGGTCTGTGTTTGACAGCATAGAACATAGACTGACGTTATTTACTCAACCATCACTTTTAGTGGTCCAGTACATTCCAGCTCCACCGATACAAACAGGTTATTATTTCCCGTGGGGAACTTAGACACATGCTTGTGTGTATCATCAAGTAAGATGCCTTGGCAATATCTGTCAATCTACTTGTTCATTGAAGGTTTGAAACTATCCAGTGACTAGGCACTGTTAACACGACAGAGCAGCATGATACTGAGACAAACACCAAAACGTATATAGCCCTCATATACATACATAACCACAGTTCAGACTGTCTCATCCCCACAGTGAATCAAGTCCAGTTCCATTCAGACAGAGAGATGCTGGTCCTCCAGTATTAAAGCCATTTACCCCCCAGTAGCAGTCCAATCCAGCCCAGCCCTTTGGTTTCAAAGTCTAGTGCATCAATATGAAGGGCTCTGGACGTAAAGGTAACTGTCCAAATAAAGGAAACACCAATATATTAATAGGGCATTGGGCCAACACGAGCCGCCAGAATAGCTTCAATGCACACTTCAAGTGTCTGGAATTATATAGAAGGGATTTTTCCAAGAGAAATTCCATCATTTGGTGTTTTGTTAATGGTTGTGGAAAGCACTGTCTCAGGCGCCACTCCAGAATCTCCCATAAGTGTTCAATTGGGTTGACATCTGGTCACTGGAGACACACACACACTTTAAACCCCCTATGCTCCTTTGAGACCACTCTCTCAAAGTCACTGAGATCTCTTATTTTAGCCACGGTAAGAAAATAACGGGCAACTGTGCATTTTTATACATGACCCTAAGCATGATGGGATGTCAACTGCTTAATTAACTCAGGAACCACACCTGTTTAGAAGCACCTGCTTTCAATAGACTTTGTATCCCTAACGTACTCAAGTGTTTCCTTTATCTTGGCAGCTACCTGTAAAATACAAGTTATATATTGTAGGACAGCCTCTGTGATTCCAGCAGCAGTAGCCCCCCCGTCTCACTCCAGGAGGCCCTCCTCTCTGCAGGCATCTAGGGGAGGGAAGAATAGACAAGTGAAGTAAGGACACAAGAATACATCCCACTAGGCTGGTCCCAGATCTGTTTGTGCTGGCATTATAATGACCATAGGTGTTGGCTATAGCGACAGATCTAGGACTAGGTTCATGTCCAACATAAACAATAGTAGGCTTATTTGCATCAGGGAGATCGTTGTGCAAGATGCTTCATGTTTCTTTCACGCTCACATCGGAGTTGATGAGTCTGCTCACTGCAGTTTTCAAATCTGGGAACTGATGCACCAGCCAATTCAAAATGCAATTTCTAAATGCATTATGACTGCACCAGCAAAGGCATTTCCTTCCAAAAAACAAACATGCAAACTCATTATCTTACATTATTCTACATTCTTTATGTTACATCATTCTTCTTCATTATTCAAAACTATAAGCAGATAGACTAAATACCAAGACAACAAAGAAAGGCTACCAAGCATAATGTCAAGTAAGACGTTGACATTAACATTCTATTAGAATCTGAGGGTAGCACGAGAGGAAAGGACATGGTCCTGAGTCAGGACACAGACACACAGCCAAGCCCACACCAAACTGTCACGAGCTGGCATACAGGATGGCTCAAGGGCACAGGCAGCCTGGCATCAAGCCCATGCCATCCGCATGTGGGAGCCAACCAGCAAATGCCTGAGTGTGTGTTTGTGTCCTACCTGTGTGAGGAGGGCGAGGCAGGGCAGGACAGGGCAAGGCGGGGAGGGAGCTCAGGGTCCAAGAGTCGTATTAGGAGGGGGTTAGGAATGCTGAGCATCTATACCTGCTGGGCTGAGCACCAGGGCCTGCAGAATGTCAGACAGGGAGATGATGCCCTCGATGGCCGAGCGATCATCCACCACTACCAGCCGGTGGACCTGGCACACACACACACACATATATAGGGACACGCGTACAAAGAGACACACACACAGTTGAAAGAGAAAAGGAGAGAAATTGTTTATTTAAAAACACTTTTTTTTAACCTTTAACTATGCAAGTCAGTTAAGAACAAATTCTTATTTACAATGATGGCCTACTCCTGCCAAATCCCGGACGGCGCTGGGACAATTGTGCGCCGCCCTATGGGACTCTCAATCACGGCCGGATGTGATACCTAGGGACAGTGAGCATTTTGTGTCTCTGTTGAGTTTACGTGTTATTGTTGTGTTGTATGTATGTGTTTGAACACACCTCTGCTTTGACAATCTTGTCCACAATGGTCTCCAGTGTGTCCAGCTTGTGGCATTGCATGACCCCCTCAAAGTACTGGCAGCGATGCCTCAGAGCCTGGGTCACTGTGATGTCCAGGTTATTGTAAGTCTTCTCTGCTGCCAGGTTCTATACACATGATACACAGACACTCATGGCTTTTTAAAAGGAAAACATTCACACAATATATCTTTTGAGGGGGAAGTAACAGGATTACCAAGCTGTATTTTGAAAATCATAACTTACTATGACATCAAATTTGGAGTAAATATCCACCACTTTCCCTGTGATGAGATTGAAACATAACCAGTGTTGAGCTGAATCTCAATCAGTCAAATGTACCTTTAAAGTATATTTTAACAACAGTTGTCACAAAGTGTTTTACAGTAACACGTACCAGATACGTCCACAACAGGCAGGGCAGACACCCTCCTCTCTACGAAGATCTGCAGGGCCTTGATGATGGGTGTGTCAGGGTGGATGAAGGCTATGTTCTTGTAGGTGCCGATGCCCAGCTCTCCGAGAGTCTGCTTCATAAAAGCCGGCTTGGGCATCTCACGCACCTGGAACACATAAGATCAAATATAACACCTATCGATGTATCTATGACTGGAACACAAGAGAGGATCACTTTATTGCCTTGGAATCAACTCCAATTCCAATGTTAGTCCGTAATAGTTTGTTAAACAGTTTACAGAAACAAGCGAACAACATGTAGACCTGTCCCATCTATTATAAATATGTTAACTTGAACCCGTTTTCAGTCCACCTTGTTCTAAGTAATTGCATGGCTTCAATGTGGAAATATATACATATCATTCACACTGATATAGGGGCTAGGCCTACTGTAAATTGCCTAATGGCGGAGGATGGACATGCCAAATGTAGTCAATAAGCAATACCAAATTAAATGATTGATAAGGCCTAAAGAGAGTGAATAATTCAAATCAAATTGTAAACAAAATGAAACAACTTGTTTTAAATCGGCCATGTCTAAATACACTTACAGACGCCATAACTGGAGGGTTTTATGCACATCCAAGCTTTTCAAAAGTTATTTTTTTATTTAACCTTTATTTAACCAGGAAAAGCCTGTTGAGACCCAGAGCCTCTTTTTCAAGGTGGACCCGACCAAGAAGGCAGCAACAATCAATACATTATATAATTAAAACATACAACAATACAAAACAACATGGTCCAGCCTAAAAAAAGCATTTACACTCCTCCATAACAGAGTCTCCCATCAATATTTTTAATGAATTCAGTGGCACTAACATATCTAGATGAGGCGTGGATTGTAGACTATTCCATGCCTCTGGTGCACAAGTAGCTGGACAAAGACCCAATATAGAGAATGTCCACTCATCTTTATACTGCTTATAATATTATATATATACACACCGAACAAAAATATATAAACGCGACATGCAACAATTTCAAAGATTTTACTGAGTTACAGTTCATATAAGGAAATCAGTCAATTGAAATAAATTCATTAGAGCCTAATCTATGGATTACACATAACTGTGAATACAAGTATGCATCTGATGGTCACAGATACCTTTAAAAAAGGTATGGGCGTGGATCAGAAAACCAGTCAGTATCTGGTGTGACCATCATTGCCTCATGCATTTGCCTCAACACATCTCCTTCACATAGAGTTGATCAGGCTGTTGATTGTGGCCTGTGGAAGGTTGTCCCACTCCTCTTCAATGGTGTGCAAAGTTGCTGAATATTGGCGGGAACTGGAACACGCTGTCGTGCATGTCGATCCAGAGCATCCCAAACATGCTGAATGGGTGACATGTCTGGTGAGTATGCAAGCTATGGAAGAACTTTAGACATGTTCCAGGAATTGTGTACAGATCCTTGCGACATGGGACCATGTATTATCATGCTGAAACATGAGGTGATGGCAGGGGATGAATGGCACGACAATGGGCCTCAGGATGTCGTCATGGTAACTCTGTGCATTCAAATTGCCAATGATAAAATGCAATTGTGTTCATTGTATGTAGCTTATGCCTGCCCATACCATAACCCCACTGCTACCATGGGGCACTCTGTTCACAACGTTGACATCAGCATTCCGCTCGCCCACAACGCCATACACGTGGTCTGCGGTTGTGAGGCCGGTTGGACGTACAGCCAAATTCTCTAAAATATCTGGCAATAGCGCTGGTGGACATTCCTGCAGTCAGTATGCCAATTGCCAGTTCCCTCAAAACTTGAGAAATCTGTGGCATTGTGTTATGTGACAAATTTGCACATTTTAGTGGCCTTTTATTGTCCCCAGAACAAGGTGCACCTGTGTAATGATCATGCTGTTTAATCACCTTCTTGATATGCTCACTGTTTTGCTCCTTTCAAAATTGATATATTGATTAAAGCTTTGGTGATTTAAGATTTATTTCCAAGCAGTCTCATGACGACCCAAACACTTCTTGACTAGCCTACTTGATCACATTGAGCAGGACAAAACAAAACAGACTTCATTGACTGGAGGGGAGGCTATGATTGGTTTTTAATCAAATAAAACAAAATGGGGAAAAAAACATTACTGCTTTATGTTTCTAAATACGAAGTATACAGTCAGCAAATCGCATCTCGTTTCATGCGCCTATGGGCAGTGTGCATCACAGCTGGATAGGCTGTGTTTTCACTGTCAAAATTCAAACCATAACTAACTGTGTTACCGCTAAAACCAGATTTTAGTTGGTCTTAAATATCCCTATCAGTGCTGCCTGAAATTAGCACTTTGGATCATGTTTTTAAGGAAACGCCTCAAATATTTCCACCCCTCCCATCTGTGCGGAAGTGTGCTGATGTTAGGTAAATTTCCGAACCTGGCGTTGGGGCTGGGAAACGCCAGTGCGTTTGACAGTAGCGCCGCCTTAACGCCATCCGAAAATAGAGCCCATGGTTTTAGACTTACAAAGAGCTGTAGGAACTTGAGGATCCTCTTGTGTGTGAGGATGTAAAGTGGGTTCCCCGTCACAGGGTCGATGACAGGCAGCCGGTGGATCTTGTTTTTAATGAGGGAATAGACTGCATCAAATATGCTGCAAAGACAGACATAAAGCGCAAATGAAAAGACAATTGTGGAATTTTCTTCACATCCACGTATATTCAAGACAGATACACACACTCTTACCTGTATAATAACCTTTGTTATGTTATGAGAACGTACCTTGATTCGGGTGATATGTTCACTAAAGGCTTGAATGTCTCTTGCAAATATACTTCTGTGGAGAGACAAAACAATGTGAGTTAAATGTTCTGTACATGTCATTTAATGTCATCATTTAAACCAAAGCTTGTTACATACCTCTCCATGTCTCAAGCTTATGATCTTCCAACTCATATATTTGCACCTATAAACAATAAAACTATATTGACATCTAAAGAATAAACTACAGAAATCCAACATAGGAATTTTCATGGTAAACAAATATTTTGCTAAAATCGGTTTGTCCACTCAAACTTACCAACGGTGACTTGTAGTATCTGTGTAGTATGATGATGAAGTCTGTGATTGTCAACATTCCTGAAATGAGAAATGCATGCCTATAGATAATAGAATGACTAACAGTTGTCATAGAGCCATCATAAAGCATTAGATTGCCAACTGACCTCTAGCCAACAAACCATGCTCCACTGGCCATGGCTATTACAAGTAATCTCAACAAATCTTTTTTATTTTTTATTTATTTAAGAAACATGACAAATGTTGTACTTAATCTGGAGATAATTGTTATCTACCAGCATGTACATTTGAAGTCGGAAGTTTACATACACTTATGTTGGAGTCATTAAAACTTGCTTTTCAACCACTAATTTCTTGTTGACAAACTATAGTTTTGGCAAGTCAGTTAGGACATCTACTTTGTGCATGTTTTTCCAACAATTGTTTACAGACAGATTATTTCAATAATAATTCACTGTATCACAATTCCAGTGAGTCAGAAGTTTACATACACTAAATTGACTGTGCCTATAAACAGCTTGGAAAATTCCAGAACATGAGGTCATGGCTTTAGAAGCTTCTGATAGGCTAATTGACATCATTTGAGTCAACTGGAGGTGTACCTGTGCATGTATTTCAATGCCTACCTTCAAACTCAGTGCATCTTTGCATAACATCATGGGAAAATCATACTACACGAAGGGTGTACCTTACCCACAAAACACTGCCTCTCTGAATCCCATAGTGGGGCAGCACGCACCCCATTGGCCACTAAGGCAAAGAACGCCTTCTTCACCTGTAAAAAGGGATCATAATCCGAGAACAAAAAAATATATTGAATGGTATTCCACATCTTGTAAAATGTTTAGTGTAAATCCTAAATAAAACAATAAAACGTTCTGGTTTGATGGGTTTCATATAAGGAAACTGGAACCATGGGTTTCATATAAGGAAACTGGAACCATGGGTTTCATATAAGGAAACTGGAACCATGGGTTTCATATAAGGAAACTGGAACCATGGGTTTCATATAAGGAAACTGGAACCATGGGTTTCATATAAGGAAACTGGAACCATGGGTTTCATATAAGGAAACTGGAACCATGGGTTTCATATAAGGAAACTGGAACCATGGGTTTCATATAAGGAAACTGGAACCATGGGTTTCATATAAGGAAACTGGAACCATGGGTTTCATATAAGGAAACTGGAACCATGGGTTTCATATAAGGAAACTGGAACCATGGGTTTCATATAAGGAAACTGGAACCATGGGTTTCATATAAGGAAACTGGAACCATGGGTTTCATATAAGGAAACTGGAACCATGGGTTTCATATAAGGAAACTGGAACCATGGGTTTCATATAAGGAAACTGGAACCATGGGTTTCATATAAGGAAACTGGAACCATGGGTTTCATATAAGGAAACTGGAACCATGGGTTTCATATAAGGAAACTGGAACCATGGGTTTCATATAAGGAAACTGGAACCATGCGGTTAATGGATTTGGAGGCTGAGCTCCTAAACATCAGTGTTTCTGTTCTTCCTTATGATTACTGTTTAACCTTTTATGAGTCAATAGTAATGCTCTCCTCATGGAACATTAACCATGCAATTTTCAATGCCTTTAGACCAAGGATGCACTTCAATACCCATAAGAATGTTCCTCAGTGGACACACCCTGTCAGATAAGTTTGACAATATCAGTTTAGGTCATAGTTAGTTAGTGCTTCTCAAAGTTACGTATACATCATCTTGTGAGCAGGGATTACCTGTAGGCCCGTGTCGAACACGACCAGCTTGGAGCTGGTGGGAACGATGTCATAGCAGCAGTGGGACTTCATAAAGCGCATGTAAATATCTCTGTCTGGTTCAGCAGCTGGAAAGATGGGTAGAAAAATATATATTCACACTGTGTATACAGTGCATCAAATAATTTCACTAGTCATCATACTGTATACTGAACCAATGAAGTCACGTCTGGGGCTGGGGGGGGGGGGGGGGGGGGGGATTCCTTATTCTAACAAAGTGCACCCGTGTGTTGAGTTTGATTCCCCTGCATGAGGCTTTGCGCTATCCATAGCCGCAGGAATATGTTTGAGGATGGGAGTGCTATTCACCAACAAGGCACACTACAGATAGCTATATTGGTCAACTAATACAGACTAGTAAAGGCCCAGGGCACTACATATGCAGGTTTTTTTTTTTTTGGGGGGGGGGGGGGGGGGGTTCAGCACCCCTACTGGTGCTATCATCAGGCAATTATTGGGTTATGATCAAAACAAATCTGAATTATTTGATGATATGTAGCGACAGGTGTTCAATAGCTTGTAACTGGTCCCATGTGGCTCAGTTGGTAGAGCATGGGCTTGCAGCGCCAGGGTTGTGGTTCGATTCCCATGAGGGACCAGTAGGAAAAGGTATTAAAAGGTATGCACTCACTACTTTAAGTTATCCAGAGATTCTGCTAAATGACTCAAATATATTCATATATATTTAAATGTAACTAATATTCACATTACAATTCACACCAGCACTTCACAAAGAAGCAATCGGTACCATTGAGCCTGGTCTTGAACTATATCCAAATAAAATTGCAAAAACGTCAAATAAAAGGCTATAGACAACACAATCAAATAAAATAAAAATGTAGGTTATTAATGCAGTAAAACGCACTTACTTACCAACACCATCATCGTTTAGGTCAAGTTTCTCCAGCATGCCTTCGAATAAACCGTAGAAATTCTGTAAGAATAAGAGGCAGAGGGGGTCAAGAACGCGCTCCAAATCTGGCACACCAAAATCAGAGCAGTCGCGCGCTGCAGGCGCACAACAGCTCGCCGTTTGCCAAAGTGTGGACGAAAAAACTATGTAGATTCAATAACTGCTGGCACGTTCCACCATGACAAAATCATACATCTTGAGAGACTGAGACTAAAATGTCCTTACGCATAACCAACAAAAAGAAAAGCAAGCCCCGTTTGATACGCACAATAGGCACTGCACGCAACTCATTCAAGTGCCCTTGTCCAAGTTTCTACTGTATGTGGGCAATTCATATCGGGAGCTCTGCCTGCCAGTAACTTTAATGGCACATTATTATTAGACTACACGCCCCTTAACTGTAGTAGTGGAACATTCCTAAATCTATTTTGCTGCAGTCAATAAAGCCGTTGCCTACAGTAGGATCATACTACTGACCAAAACAGAGGAGTGTGCAACACAAATAAACAGAGTGTGCAACATGTCCGGATAAATAAACAAAATAATACTTTAATTTAAAAAGCAGTGTATCGTCTCAAGTAGATATTTTTCTGCGCATTGTGTGTATTGTGAACGAAAACGGAAATCGTTAAGGTTTCATTTATTATTATGATCACGCTCTAGAGACACACCCTCCATGCAGAACGACCAAGGCTCTTCACCATATTAGGAAATCCCTTATGTTGCCTAGCAGCGAGAAGCCAAGGATTCCTTATCATTTTCTATGCCCATAACTGTTTTGCAGGACATTAAAATGCAACAATTTGCACAATGCATAGTTATTTACATTGACAATTATTTACAATAATAATAGCAAGGGATGAAGTAGGCTACTGCACAATGACTAAGACATGGTGCAGAGGTTGTGTACTGCAGCAAAATGATCCAATAACAAAATAAGTCAGTGTGCAGTTAATTTGCCTCTTTCCCTATGCTACAAAGCACTTCATCATCATGGCACGTTCTATGAGCCAAATCATATTGTGCTCTTTGTAGCATATGAGGATTCAAAACCATCATTTTGTATTAGTAGTCTCCCCTAGCCCCTTGATTAGACCCTACCAGTGCACTGACAACCCACTGCAGTAGAAGAAACCGCCCTGATAGCTCACGCCTGGGATACCTAACCAACCCCCCAGCCACCCCATACCTCATGGTGACACAGCTA
The DNA here is from genome assembly GCF_002021735.2 of Oncorhynchus kisutch. NCBI lineage: Eukaryota > Metazoa > Chordata > Actinopteri > Salmoniformes > Salmonidae > Oncorhynchus > Oncorhynchus kisutch. Next base: position 24,498,535 of record NC_034203.2, on the reverse strand, counting down.
TTCTCCAGCCAAAACCACTACTGCACTGTCATAAATCTAGCCTGTCTAACCGGCGATCAGCATGAATCCCATCCCACTCTACTGCTGCTGCACTGCCACAGGGAAGGGAATGTGCTCTATATAAACATGGGGCTGTAAATCTGAGATGGAGGGCTGTTTCATTAAAACAGTTCCAGATTGGATTTAGCAGAGACATTCCTTTGATTTGGGTAAGAGCCTGGTGTGTGTGGATGGAAATAAATAAATAAAAGAGAGAGACCAAGACAGAGAGCAAAAGAGTGCGAGAGAGCGAGGGAGAGACTTATGGCTGTAATCATGATGCCTTGGGTGTAATAAGCAACAACAAAAATGGTGATGGTGATGAAATATTGACTTACACTGCCAGGGTAGATAGAATTCTAGAGCTCAAATAGACAGACACACAGTTACTTGAATTATTAGTTTTAACAAGATACTACATCAATCAAATCAAGGTCTCTGTCCAACAGGAGAGGGGAACATAACAGACATATCAGTTCAAACACTGACTATCTGAACATCTTGATTAGGCTAGTATTGAACTCTGCTGAGCTGAACGTTAGAGCTGAACAAAGAGTCTTTGCTGAAACAATCACTTAATTCCAGTCATTTATAGATTTTACCACTGTATAGGTCTAGGAGACTCACATCAGCATTCCCCCTTAAACCACATTTCTTTGGCAACCCTGAAATATTGCTTCAATACTGTCAATTATCACTGCCACTAACAAACACAGTAACCCAGAGGTTGGTGTAGTAGGAAGTAAGGAGGTATCACTCACTGGCTGTGAGGTAGCTTGGGGCAGTGGGAAAGCGTAGGGTATCGGAGAGGAGGAGGACATGGGGGGCTTGGCAGAGGACGGCAGGCTGAGGCGCTGTCCGGTGTCTGGTGGGGGTGATGAGAGGGAGCGTTCCAGGCGCTCTGGGGCACTCTGGTGAACCTCCTTAGGGAACAGCATGTGCAGGCTGGGGGTGCTGGGGGAAGACGAGAGGCCGGAGACTGGGGAGGAAAGACAAAGGACCAGAGAACGATTGACAGTTAGCACTGATCCACACAGGCCTGTCATGTATACATAGTTCCCCTAGAAATCTCCTGTAGTGCGGTTGCTATGTTCACAGGTGATCTCAACTCAATTTCTATTGTGTTATTGACTGTACATTTGTTTATTCCATGTGTAACTGTGTTGTGTCGCACTGCTTTGCTTTATCTTGGCCAGGTTGCAGTTGTAAATGAGAACTTGTTCTCAACTGGCCTCAACTGGTTAAATAAAGGAAAAACTAAAATATTTTTAAAAGTGGCCTTTCTAATTGGGATATTCCATTGCAATAGAGTATGTGCTTGTCACATAATACTGTAATAGTGGAGTGGGTCCCCAATAGATTTAGCTTTTCAGAAGAATATTGATTTCAACATCATTACGTATCCTCATGTATCATTAGCAGAGCATGGTTAAGCACTGCCAGGGCCTGGAAACCTGCCAAGAAAATATCAACCCGTCCTGTCCTAAAGCACAGCAATCAACTGATTTCAGTGGATCATATTCACAGTGCAGTGTAAGCAAAGCTTGTGAGTCTTATGACAATACAGTAGACTCATTTGGCTGTACCGTATGTAGGTTGTCAGGAACGGGTTGGACAACCAAACAGTATCAGAGAACATCTTCAAATACCTAAAAAATGAATCCAAACCTGGTTCAGATTTCAAACAAATCAATCAAATGAATGTGTAGAAAACTAACATTCTTGCAGTAGAGTGGAATATAGTTATCCTCCCACCCTATCGAGCTTCATGTACTACTACCACTACACCATTGCGCAGCCTAAAGAACAGATATCTAATCTACAGTATAATACAGTAGTAGTAGTGATATATCATCTAGCCTGAGCATCCTATATTGGACAGCTGCCCGAGAGGCTGGGAGGCTCCTGCTCTGGCAGTGTCTATGTCAGGTCGAGGCCGTCGCTCAGTCACATGACACCCTTACATGCCCCTCAGCAGTCACGACCCAGCACAGGGTGCGGGTTGACATACAACACCCACACGGCTCCAGGCCCACCCTGCTGTGCTGACATATTTCTAAGGCCATACTTCCAGTGACGTGGGTGATGTGTACAGCCTGGTTCACATTTCATCCACTCCACCATGGGACTCTCATGGGCTCTGCTCACCTCCAGTAGCTTATCAGCAATGCTTCACTTTGACATTCAAGCCACCAATCACAAATCTAACAAACAATCACCTATAGGCACAAGCCATGAATGCCTTATAAAAAGGCACACTATCATAACAGCTGAGGTGATTATTGATCACTTGAACCCAAATGGAGTTTAATTGATTGAATTCCAAAATGCTATATATATATATATATATATATATATATATATATATATATCCCCCTTTTCAGAAATGTTGGTAATTAGCTTTTTTGGTTTAAAGAACTTAAGAGATGTGTTTTTTCCACATCTAATCGTGGAATGGGTTATTAAATGACAGACGTGTTTAACCCAGGGGAGAACGACTGCTCCTCTCATTGAAGCCACATAAGTTCAAGGCCAACTGTGGTACTACAGGCATTGTTAGCAGAAAACAGGATCCCCCATTATAATGAATGGGAAAATGGCGATATTCATGGTCAATCTTAGTATAAATAAAAACCGTTTTTAAAACAATCACGGTACAAATAACTGCTAGTAATATACTAAATGCATGTCCTTGAAGAAAATATCTATTTTTAAAACGCACACAGAAGTAGATCATTTAGTTACTAATGGTAGCCTGCAGTACCCCGGTCGGTCTTCAATTCAAGTTATTAAATGAGAGGTGGCAGCGCAGAGCTTGCAACGGTCACTCTAAAGAGTAGCTCAAACTGCGTATGTTTTGTCTCCATGAGACCCCAACTTAAACAACTAAATTTGGCTTCAATGCGCTGTTGAGTCTTCACAAATGAATGAATGGTGTCACGTGATCAATGGCATTGTCCATTCATATATACAGTCATTGGTTTAACCTATCACTAGATGGTTTCATCCAGAGAGACAGTCACATTTAGTTTCAAAACACCTCTGAGGTTGCAAGCTTCACTACAATCAAATGTGGCATATTATAGCACAAGGCTAGATTTGTGATGTATTATAATTCTAAGTTAAATATTATACAGGAACCGACCATTCCATTCCAGCTAAACAATGGATAGTGTTTTGCAACAAAACGAAACGTAATACATATCTAAAATATATGAATAAAAAAAATCTGAAGACAGTGATATTTTACACATACATAAAGCATTTATTCCTGATGAAAAAAACACAAGTGTGAAACATCGGTGGATAAAGCATTTTGGAAATAAACAAATCAAATGTAAAATGTTAGAGTAAATCTTTGATCTGACAAACCAACCACTTCCACGGTTCCATAACATAAATAAACAGTTATCAATAAAATGGCTGCTTAGAGACTTAAGAGCGAATCACACAGCGCACACACTGGCTTCTCCCTCTACATAGATGCAAATACAACTGTCAAATAAAGAAGGGACCGAATACTAAATGCCAGTAACATTCAACCCATCAAAAGTAAATAGTAAACTGATATACCATCTAAACTAAAGAAAGGTCAACTTGATTGAAGAGGATAAATCTGCAAGGGCATTCGTCATGTCAAACAAAAACATGTCTTCACAGTCCAGCCATCTCCACTATCTGACATTTAGCTGGCTAATACCAGCCCCCTCTCAGTCGTGTTGGTGTCTTATTTTAGCCATGCTGTTGTGGCACATTCCACAGGAGAATATAACACAGGGGACAGCAGGGAGGGAGGCCCTCCTCACCCAAACACACAGGTAGGGGAGGGGGAATACACCACATGGGATATTGAAGATATTAGAATAATCTAGATCAGTGTTCGTCAATCTCTAGTCCATTGACCAGCATAGGCCCTTGGACGTTACAGACGGGCCTCTCAGATGGTAAACTAACATCTAAAAATCAACATTTCAAATTACTCTCACTACATTTGGAAAACACAAATGCTGTGTGTGTAAAGGGCAATGGTAAACCACGATGGTGACGGAGTCATATTGGCCAGTGTTCTTTCCATTAGGTGTTAAGAGAAAGGCATGTGTCTCAATGCAGTTTGGCTTCAACATTAGGCTAGTCTAAACCCAGCCTAGTCTAAACCCAGCCTAGTCTAAACCCAGCCTAGTCTAAACCCAGCCTAGTCTAAACCCAGCCTAGTCTAAACCCAGCCTAGTCTAAACCCAGCCTAGTCTAAACCCAGCCTAGTCTAAAGCAGTGGTTCACAAACTTTTAAAAAAATGATTTAAAGGAATTCAGTCTGGCTTAAAAAATTACTCTTGAAAGTAGTAGAAAGCACAAGGTGCAATTTTGAAATGAGGTAGTGCATCATCAGTTCCTCTTGTCATGTCAGCCATTACTTACCTTAGAGAGCTATTTATAACTTGTCAGAAATGTCCAGATCAACTAGCCCATGTCAGCTAACATTTTTTTTATTCAGGTTTTTTAGCCCATAGACATTGTTGGAATTTTTTAGTCACTCAAATATCACATGAATACACATTATACATGGTAAAATGTATAGAATTGCATGAAAATGTGCTTCAAAACCACAAAAATGTTATTTGCACCCCATGACAAAATGTGTAACCATAGAAGACTTGGCAACAGAACATACATACAGTATGGGACCAGACCAAATAAACATAGCACTATATGGCACTATATGGCTTCACACAGTTAGACTAGCTGTTAGAGCGTTGGGCCAGTAACTGAAAAGTTCGCTAGTTCGAATCCCAGAGCCAACAATGTGAAACATCTGTCGATGTGCCAATGAGCAATGCACTTAACCCTAATGGCTCTAGAATCGCCATTGAGAATGGCCGTGGCGCCACTTTCCAAGGGTGTCTCGGGAGTGGGGATATGCAAAAAAACAACACATTTCCAATTCACACATGCATCTAAAATAGGACAAATAGAAGCACCCATCAAATTATGAATAATTATTGTTACATATGGGTTTACATCATTATGACAGCTGGGGCCATAACCCCTTCCTCCAATGTTCCCATGTCAGACTGGGGCTAAAATCAGGAGCGGTTCATGGCAAAGTGTCACTCAAAGTCACTGTCTGTAACACCCCAAGCATCCAGTAAGATTCCCAAAAGTCACCATCCATAACACCCCAAGCATGATGACCCATTGCAACATGATGTCATTGATAAGCATCAGTCTGTGATACTTTTGCAAAAAGATATGCATCATGATGCATAAGTTAATACATTGCATTCAATGCAAAAAAAATGCATATCAAAATTGAAATTCATCAAGAATACTTGAGGCATAGATATGCATCAAGGGTATTGATGCATAAGTCAATACATTGCATTCAAGGCAAAATTGGTGAAAAGACAGGCATCAATTCAGACAGATAGCTGTTCTCTCTATTCTCTAATCCCCTCTCTCCCGCCCTATCACTCTTTCTACTTACTCTTCATCCACCCTCCTTCCCTTATTTCTCACTCCCTCCCTGCCTCTCCCCTCTCTCGCTCTCTCCCCCTCCGCTCTTCAACCTCCACCTCTCAGACAGACAGACACAGACAGACAGGGTTAAGTTCATGTTCACATACCGGCTCAGCCCTAACTCAAGCCAAAGGGTTAGGGTTGAGGTGGGATGTGAACAAGAAGTTAAGGTTAAAGTTAAGGTTAAGATTTAGCCAAGCTGAGGAGGAGGATTATTTAAGATGATGTTTGTAGAGGTAGTGTTTCCACCCACTATTGGGGTGCCAGGACAGAGAACAGCTTGGACTTGGACTGGGCTGGGTGGGAGCTGCTCTCTCAAAGGAGTGGGAGGGCCAAGAGACCTGAGGTGGCAGAATGGAGTGCTCGGGGTATAGGGTTTGAGCATAGCTTGAAGGTAGGGAGGGGCAGTTCCTCTTGCTATTCTGTAGGTAAGTACCAGGGTCTTGTAGTGGATGCGAGCTTCAACTGGAAGCCAGTGGAGTGTACAAAGGAGTGGGGTGACATGAGAGAACTTGGGAAGGTGGAAAACCAGGGGGGCTGCAGTGTTCTGGATACGTTTTTTTTGTCCCTCCCCTCCTTGATAGCCACCTTTCATCGAGGATGCTCATGTGTATCAGAGTTTTGAAATCTGCCACACACCCTTTGAATCAGCTTTTGTTTTGTCAGAGAAAAACATGCACACGTTTAAAATCAATATGCTACTTATTGGTTTCTCTCTAAAATGTCTCTTTCAAAACTTACTTAATTTGTTTAATCACTTTACACATTTATTTTGGGATCCACCCCTATAAAAAGGACATTTGCCTGATGACATGCGAGTGGGGAAGTGCATTGCCATCCATGTTCACTCCTCGATTAACTTTGACCTTTTCCAAAAGGAGGCTAGAGAGGACAGATTAGAAAGGAAGCAGGTGAGCAAATCTAATTGAGAAAAGGCCAGGGTTAGGGAGATGTATTATTATATTTGTTTGAACCTTTATTTAACAATGCAAGTCAGTTAAGAACCGGTTGAGCCAGGATGAGGACTTGAATCTAGGTTTAGGTTTCAATCTAAATTGACATAACTCTAACCCAATTAACAATTATTAACACTACATGGCAGAAAGGTATGCCTCACTTGAAGCGGAGTTAAGGTGCTTTTGAGTGACATTGGCAAAACGGTTGAGGCTAGAAATACAATTCAAGTATGGGATCATTCAGCAGACGCTCCCGATGAACACAAGCCTACACCTGACCATGTCAAATTAACTTCACAGTGAAAACTTGGTCCCACAGAGAACAAGGCCTTTTTTCCATAGAAAATCATCACCTACACTGCTTACATAACCATGATGCCCAGTGGACTGTGATATAGCTAGCTAACATACCCCATTGTGACCTTATAGGGAATGCTCTGTGTTCATAGGAAGTGGCTTAATTCATCCTCAACATGGTCATTCTCTCCCTGCAGTTACACAAAAACACTGTCCTCCATGTTCCATCCTCTGTAGAATGGTAAATTCTTAAATGCAAAGACTTGAAACTCAGGGTATTGTTAAAGAGAGTCTCTTAGAGAGAGGCATTGAATTTCCTGTGATAAAATAATTGACTTAATTGGGGGTTGTAGGGGCCATTTCGAAGGATTAAGAGGGTTGAATCTTCCCAAATGATACATGTGTGACCGGGGGACCGTCATGACCTGGCATATGAAATTTGAAGTCAATCGGCCCAAAAGCATGTTTGACCTCAATTGGACACAATGGTCTTGCAGTTCTAGAAACTATATACTGCAGTTCTAGAAACTTTTATTTAACCCTTATTTTACCAGGTATGTTGACTGAGAACATATTCTCATTTACAGCAACAACCTGGGGAATAGTTACAGGGGAGGGGGGGGGGGGGGGTGAACAGGCCAATTGTAAACTGGGGATGATTAGGTGACCGTGATAGTACTCTCCTACTCTTACAATACATGCCATGAGATCTTTGGTGACCACAGAGAGTCAGGACACCCCGTTTAACATCCCATCCAAAAGACAGCACCCTACACAGGGCAATGTCCCCAATCATTGGGATATTTTTTTTTACCAGATGAAAGGGTGCCTCCTACTGGCCTTCCAACACCACCTCCAGCAGCATCTGGTCTCCCATCCAGGGACCAACCCTACTTAGCTTCAGAAGCAAGCCAGCAGTGGGATGCAGGGTGGTATGCTGCTGGCAATACATCTGTATGTCTGTCTGCCACATATGTTTTTGCACTGAATGCAATGTATTGACTCAAGCATCATGTCTCCTGATGCATCACCGACTGACATTTGATACCAGGCTGCCGTCTCCCTGAGATTCTGGAAGGAGAGGCGCCACCACCAGCCGGGCCACTGTCTATTTTCATATCGTTTAACGTTCCAAAATAGAGCAGCGACGATTCCACCGAGACTAGCCAATGTGGGCAAAGAATAACAGAGTTGGATTATCACCATGTTCAAGTAGAAGGACTATGAATTACTATTTATTCCAGAAAAAAAAATGAGATCAATCTATATCTTGATTTAGGAGTTGATATAAAGTCAAAACATGTTGGTTTACTGTTGTGTTTTTTTATACAGTACTGGAAGTATATTTCATACTCACATTTTAAGAAGAAATAATATATCCAGAAATTGCCATATTTAATAATAATAATAATAATAATAATAATAATAATGTGGGTGCCTACATTTGTCCTATTTCACATGTACAGATGTGTGAATTGGAAATGTGTTTTTTCCATATCCCACTCAGAGTAGGGTCATGGCCAGGGTCTCCACAATTACAGTTAATTGCCTTGCTCAAGGGCACATCAATTTTTTCACCTTGTTGGCTCTGGGAGTCAAACTAGCGCCCTTTCGGTTACTGGCCCAACTCTCTAACCGCTAGGCTATTTCTCATATCCTCACTGTATTTTTGTTGTTAAATTATATTCCTACAATCTACAAATGTACATATTCACACTCCAACACTCCAAGAAAACAGCAATTTCTGCAGTCTTAGTTACACGCCCATTTGCCTGGCTACTGCTTCACTCAACACACTAATCACCTCTACTTTAGGCGTTTTATGCAACTGAAACGAGAGCCCCCTGTCTAAAACCTGAGGGACACCAGTCATAAATACCTCAGCTGTCAGCAGCCCTGTATGTAGGTGCTGTGTTAATTACAAAATGAATGCTGTTTTTACTGTCCAGATAAAGAGGGGGTCAGAGTGATGTCTACCTTACTGCACTTGTTACAAAATGGATGCTTTTGATACTGTATTACTATTGAATCAGTAGAGGATTCATTTAACTGCTCGGATAAGAAACATTTATTCTGACAGAGTCCGACTGATATTCCATGATTAATAATCCACCTTTTTCCAATACATTTGAAAATTTGGGAGAAAAAGCAGATTCCGCTCTTCATTTCACCGGTCACATTATTTGACATTATGAAGCTCACCATAGTTCCCCAGAACGGTTGAAACAGTCATGTGTTTGTTTGTAAATAGCACAACAGGAGAAAGCTGGAGCAGGAGAGTCCAGGTATGTATTGACAATGGTCACGTTTATTGAATATCACGTTTTTTTTGCTTCAATAGAGTGATCAAGGATGTGCAACTATAGTTTTCCTTCACAGAAAATACAGCTTAATTGTGGTCATCAGATGACAACAGAATTGCAACACTATTTGGCTGGCAGCCACACAAGTAACTTACCTTGCAAAGAAAAAGCAAGGTCTTTTTTCAGAAAAAAAAATGCACGGGCATCATATTTCTAATCTTTATCATAGAATGTAGCCAGATACATTTCCAATTGTTTTGTTTAAAAGTGAATCTGGCATTTTACCAGAGAAAAGTAGGCAGGCTACAGTGAGAAAAGTAGGCAGGCTACAGTGAGAAAAGTAGGCAGGCTACAGTGAGAAAAGTAGGCAGGCTACAGTGAGAAAAGTAGACAGGCTACAGTGAGAAAAGTAGGCAGGCTACAGTGAGAAAAGTAGGCAGGCTACAGTGAGAAAAGTAGGCAGGCTACAGTGAGAAAAGTAGGCTGGCTACAGTGAGAAAAGTAGGCTGGCTACAGTGAGAAAAGTAGGCTGGCTACAGTGAGAAAAGTAGGCTGGCTACAGTGAGAAAAGTAGGCTGGCTACAGTGAGAAAATTAGCTCCATATATATCAGTCAGAGCTCTGTCTGCTGATAGAATGCCCGTTCGTGAATTGTCAGCCGAGTGGAAAAGTGCAACTGAAGCACAAAATGTGTCTGATGCGGAGCACACATTTACAATAAGCATTTTAGATCTGCTTTTACAAAACGCGGCAGGATATTTATACATTTGATCTTTTTCCTGCGTGAAAAACAAAGATTTCTGCGTTAATGAAACCCCTAACTTAAACGTGCTCGTTATGTAAATGGCCGAAATAATAAGGTGACGGGGCATGATATTGTGTTAGCTTTCTGCAGCATATATGCATGGTTTTCAAGGGAAGCCATGTTGACCAAGAAGAAACATACAAATAATGTGTCCTTCGTCTGTGTTTCATAAAAGTCCTTCAATTTGCAAGAGGCTGAATGTATCTCACCAGAGAAAGTATCCAAGCGAACGAAACAGTGCCCCTCTGTCTCAGTATGTGTAGTCAATCTATCTGATGCGGTCTGGTTAAAAAGAGAATGACATTGTTGCTGCTCGTGGCATTGAATGCAAGGGAAGCCAGCAAGCATTTGTAAAAAAAATAAAAAAATAATAGCCAATCATTGTTGAGCTAAACTGAGTGAGTTCAGCAGTGAATGGTCCTGGCGCACCAAAAAAGGGAAGCCAGTTTGGATTTGGCTTCACACCAATCACATCAGAAGCCAAAAGTAATTGACAGAAAAAAACTTGAATTGCTGCATCTCGTTGTGTCGTTGTCCTCCTCAGCTAGCTAACCAAAATCGTCCCTAACCTAAATTAGCCATGGATGAAGATATGGATTTGGACTTGTGGTTTTACTTAATTCTCTGTACTGGCCAATGATTGTAACAGTGATTCTGATCCAACCATAAATTCATACATTGTGCCCCTGGCCTGAGAGGATGGAAGCTAGATGTAGTATGCTAATGTTAATTAGCTGGCCTGGAGGATCATGAAAAGGAAGTTAGGCTAGCGGGCAAGTGTTTTAGCTAGGTAGCCTAGGGAAACAAAAACTAAAAGCGTGTTTAGGCAACAAGAAAAATAATGGAATTGCCATCTCTCCACAAGTAGGGCGGGTCAACACGCTTTTTTCTACTTGTATGCGTACACGTGCACATCAGTGCCAGGGACAGCCACATCATATTTATCTTACGTTGTTTGGACTAAATCGTTTATGGTATCTTTTAGTTGTCACTGTATTAGACTAAGCATAGGCGATTAGATGATGTTGAAATAATGCTTGAATAGCGGAAACGGCACTTGTTTTCTTTGTGACTTGCGGTAACTCTGTGGTTCTAAATCCATAGTTGTTTAGTGGAAACATTCACTTGCTTGACCATGAATATGTTTTGTGGACTTCAGACAGATGTTGCTCTCCGGTTTTGTAATGAAACAAAAAGGTGCGGTTAAATTTATTCTGCCACTGTCTTCTTATTGTCTCAACCTTAGGCCTGTACACACACACGTTCAAAAGTTTGGGGTCACTTAGAAATGTCCTTGTTTTTGAAAGATAAGCACATTTTCTGTCCATTAAAATAACATCAAATTAATCAGAAATACAGTGTCGACATAGTCATTTACAACATTAACAATTGTAGCTGGAAACGGCAGATTTTTGTTGTGTTTTGAATTTTACCCCCTTTTCTCCCCAATTTCATGGTATCCAATTGTTAGTAGTTACTATCTTGTCTCATCGCTACAACTCCCGTATGGGCTCTGGAGAGACGAAGGTTGAAAGCCATGCGTCCTCCGAAACACAACCCAACCAAGCCGCACTGCTTCTTTAACACAGCGCGCATCCAACCCGGAAGCCAGCCGCATCAATGTGTCAGGGGAAACACCGTGCACCTGGCGCACCAGCGCCACAGGAGTCGCTGATGCGCGATGAGACAAGGATATCCCTACCGGCCAAACCCTCCCTAACCCGGACGACGCTAGGCCAATTATGTGTTGCCCCACAGACCTCCCGGTCGCGGCCGGCTGCGACAGAGCCTGGGCGTGAAACAAGAGTCTCTGGTGGCACAGCTAGCACTGCAATGAAAGGCCCAGATTTTTTTAATGGAATATCTACATAGGCGTACAGAGGCCCATTATCAGCAACCATCACTCCTGTGTTCCAATGGCACATTGTGTTACCTAATCCAAGTTTATACTCTGGTTAGCGCCAGTTTGCACTGTTCTGTGAAGGGAGTAGTACACAGCGTTGTACCAGATCTTCAGTTTCTTGGCAATTTCTCACATGGAATAGCCTTCATTTCTCAGAACAAGAACAGACTGACGAGTTTCAGAAGAAAGTATTTTGTTTCTGGCCATTTTGAGCCTGTAATCAAACCCACAAATGCTGATGCTCCAGATACTCAACTAGTCTAAAGGTCAGTTTTATTGCTTTTTTAATGAGAACAACAGTTTTCAGCAGCCTTTTAAAATGATAAACTTGGATTAGCTAACACAGTGATGGTTGCCGATAGGCGTACAGAGGCCCACTATGTAGATATTCCATTAACCCCCCCCAAATAGCCATTTCCAGCAACAATAGTCATTAACAATGTCTAAACTGTATTTTCTGATCAATTTGATGTTATTTTAAAATGGACAACATATTTTTTGCTTTTCTTTCAAAATCAAGGACATTTCTAATTGACCCAAACTTTTGAAAGGTAGTGTGTGATCGAGATATATATATATATATATATATATATATATGAACTAACCGGTTACAGAGCAAACAACGCAATTATCACAACACATTAGGTTGTTATATACCTTTTCCCCCCCATGGCTAGTCTTCGCTGGTGATTTTACCCACACACCACTACTGGCTTTCTGCCTTGTTTGAGAAGTCAAAAGCCTTTGGATGAGTTATCTGTACAGCTGCCACGGCAGCTTGATTTCCTTGCGTTTTTTTTCTCCTCTCTGTTCAACATGCACTATCATATACTATGCAGTTACACACTTTTATAGACACTTGAAGTAGTGTGATCATGCGAACCTAGACATTACCAGGCAGACATGGTGGCTCTGACTGGCGTCTTCCTGCCGCTAGCAGGTCCTGCTCCTTCCGCTTCTTACTCCTCCTCAGGCTGCCGAACCTCTTCATGGACACCAGCGGGTTAAAGCGATGGTTTCAACACCCAATATGAACCATGACCATCCAGGACGAGTCACAACTGTAGAACACCTCTACCCAAAAGTGTGACGAAATAGCTACTCCGTCTGATCCATGTTAATAAATAGAATAAACTAATGTGTTAAAGATTACAAGATCTGTGCCAAAATTTAATTAAAGATATATCCGGAGAAGGGTCTTTCCCTACCAGCTTATTGAAAGTCTCATGAGCAAGGCTACTCTTCCAGCTCTGGATGCCCTTGTGTTGGTCTTCTGGAAAGAGCTGAACCTTTCCTAGCAGGATGTTCTTTGGATTAGAGGGCCCTCTTCAGTCAATGGGCTATCTTAGATGAAGGTCTTCTTTGTTCTCCCGAGTAGATCTGTTCTTCTGGTTAAGAGAAGCCTCTTCTCCTTCCCATTGATGTGCCATCTGTCATTTAGACATGGTTGGTCTTCATACTTGCATTTCTTGGAAAGTTAAGGATCTCTTCTGATATTTTCTTATTTCTGTAAGCTCATTCATTAAAATGTCTCAGTGAGTCCAGAAAGCTCTCAGGGTATTGGTGTCTGTGGCAGCTCACAAGCAGGGAAAGAAAGATAGGACGTGTGGAAATTCTGTGTGAGACTAGGTCCAACACTGCCAAGTGATGATGCACAGCATAGCACAGGTCCTCTTCCTCTCGCTCTGCTGAATTTCACTCTGCTCCTCCTCTCTTTCCGCTCCGTTTTGGTTGGACTGTCTCTCGCTCTGCTCTATTTTGCTCCTCTCTCTGCAGAGCTCTAGTAGTGGCGTCAGGTGCAGCTGTGGGTGGCGTCTAAAATAGTACGCATTTCAGCAGCCTATAAAAAGGAGGCCAGCCTGGGAGGGACACACAAAGTGATTGGCTAAGTGTCTGCGTCCCCCTCAACGAACACGTTCAAATCACCACTCACATCTGTCTCGGTCTCCACGTGTACATACTCATAACACTATATCTAAATCAGGGACGGGCTACTGGCATCCTACAAGCCCCCCTTTTGTAGGCCCGCGGATCTATTTCACAAAAAAAAACAAGTTACAATAATAGAATACATGAGGTGTTATTTCAAAATGTTGTTGTGCATCAGCAGTCACTCAATTTGTCCATGTCAGCTAAATTGTTTTAGATTGGTAAGCAGTGGCGGAATAAGTATGCAACTGTCATACTTGAGTAAAAGTTAAGATACCAGATGGCACCATTTTCTTGTTTTTTTTATTGACAGAAAGCATGTGTGTGTTTAATGAGTCCGCCAGATCAGAGGCAGTAGGAATGACCGGGGATGTTCGGTTGATAAGTGATTGAATTGTACTATTGTCCTGTCCTGCTAAGCATTCAAAATGTAACAAGTACTTTTGGGTATCAAGGGAAATGTATGGAGTAAAGTACAATATTTTCTTAAGGAATGTAGTGAAGTAAAAGTAGTCAAATAAATAGTAAAGTACAGATACCCCCCAAAAAAACTACTTAAGTAGAACTTTAAAGTATTTTTACACCAAGTTAGTATAGCTATGTAAACGTTGTAAGCAATGTTGAAATACCGGCCGGCGGTGGGCCCATTGATCATCAACTATCATAGAAAAAAAACACAGCAAACATTTGCCTCCACCCTTTGGCAAAACGTGTACAATTGCAGCAAACTTGCTTTAAAACTGCAACATTTTCTCTACACCATGGCAAAATGTGCACAATTGACTGAACTTGAAAACGGCATAGTTGTTTTTTTAACCTTCACTGTCACAAGGGGGGCTGCTAAAATGTGGGAGGGGGGGGGCACTGCAGCCCCCATCATGATAAATTCAGTTTTGTGTGTGACTCCCAAAGTTACTCATCCCTGATCTACATAAAAACAAAAGGTGTCATAATAGTGCCTTCAGAAAGTATTCCTACCGCTTGACTTATTTCACATTTTGTTGCTACAGCCTGAATTTAAATAGATGTTTCTCACCCATCTACACACAATACCCCATAATGACAAGGTGAAAACATTAGACATGTTTGCAAATGTATTGAAAATTAAATACAGAAATCTCTCATTTACTTTAGTACTCACAATAGTTTGTAGAAACACCTTTGGAAGTGATTACAGCTGTGAGTCTTTCTGGATAAATCTAAGAGCTATCCACACCTAGATTGTGAAACATTTGTAAATTATTCTTTTCAAAATTCTTTAAGCTCTGTCAAATTAGTTGTTGATCATTGCTAGACAACTCTTTTTCCAACTCTTGCCATAGATTTAAGTCAAAACTGTAACTTGGCCACTCAGGATCATTCACTGTCTTCTTGGTAAGCAACTACAGCGTAGATTTGGCCTTGTGTTTTAGGTTATTGTCTTGCTGAAAGGTGAATTCATCTCCCCATAACTGGAAAGCAGACTGAAGCAGGTTTTCCTTCAGGATTTTGCCTGTGCTTAGCTCAATTCCATTTTTTAAAAAGTTTCTGAAAAACTCCCCAGTTTTTTACAATTACAAGCATACCCATACATGATGCAGCCACCACTATGCTTGAAAATATAGAGTTATAGAGTGGTACTCGGTGATGTGTTGTATTGGACGTGCCCTAAACATAAATTTTGTTCTGAATACAAAGTGTTATTTGCTTTGCCACATTTTTTGCAGTATTACTTTAGAGTCTTGTTGCAAACAAAATGATTGAGTATTTGTATTCTGTTCAGGCTTCCTTCCTTTTCACTCTGTCAATTAGGTTAGTATTGTGGAGTAACTAAAATGTTGATCCATCCTTAGTGAAATCCCAGAGCAGTTTCCAAGTGAATTAGGAAGGGCGCCTGTATCCCTGTAGTGACTGGGTGTATTGATACACCATCCAAAGTGTAATTAACAACTTCACCATCACCATATTTTTTACCCATCTACCAATAGGTGCCCTCTGGTCGAATCTGTGTTTGAGATTCACTGCTCGACAGAAAGACCTTGTATGTGTAGGGTACAGAGAGGAGGTAGTCAATCAAAATAATCATGTTAAACACTTTTATTGAGTCCATGCAACTTAAGTGACCTGTTAAGCACATTTTTATTCCTGAACTTATTTAGGCTTGCCATAGCAAAATGGTTGAATACATAGACTCAAAACAATCCAGATTTTCATTTTTGATCAATTTGTTAAGGAAAAATTAAAAACAATTCTACTTTGACATTATGAGGTATTGTGTGTAGGCCAGTGACAAACACCCAAACGCAATCCATTTTCATTTCAGGCTGTAATACAACATGTGGAAAAAGTAAAAGGGGTGTGAATACTTTGTGAAGGCTCTGTGTGTACTTCTAGTGGAACATTCTGTCTCACAGAGCGACAGCTAGGTCAGTTCACTGTCCCAGTACTGTAGCGAACTCAGGAAGACTGACCTTTAAAAAGTGCTGATCCCAGCCCCAGATCACCTCAACCATCCTCAGCTGACTGAAGGGACGCCCCAAGGTCTTTCCCTGGTCTGGCCTGGCGCCGGTGGAGTCATCTGATCAGATGGGTGCCACACACCCTGTGATGACCCAGTTAGTTATGACTCTGACTGGCTTCTACACTACCCCAGATCCATTAAAATGGTTATGCAACTGATCAGCCCAAACAAGTCAAACAGTTTAGCAGAGCATGAATGTGGAGATGCAGTCAAGTGTTAACTTTGACCTGCTCCTATGACACCTCAATTGTTTTTACGCTGGGAAGGGGGGAGAAAAAGTACAAATAGCTTATTATATTATAAAACCCAAAAGTCAGTAGATGCCATGCATTTAAGCCCCTGTAGAAAATATAGAATTATTGACATCCAAGCCCCAAACAATTTCTTATAAAGTGATGGATGGAAGAGAGCAAGAAATGAACAGGGCATAGCACACTCTTGTGGCAACTGATGCTCGATTACAACAATAGTTTACATACACCATGAACCTTCAAGAGTCGTGGCCCCAGTCACTGTATGAGTTTCAGTACTGTTGGTGACCCATATTAATCTTCAGGAGAAAACAGAGCTTGCTAAGGCCTGGCCCCAGATGGAATTTTCCGTTATAAGCTGCCAAACAAGACTTCATAGGAACTGGGAAGAATGGGTGAACACCAGCCAGGGAAAGTGACTCCCCTTTTAGGTGTTTTACCAAAGTATTTCTATGCACAACAGACTGATTTTAATTAGACCATTAACTATACAAGTACTGACACTGAAGAGCTTAAGTCCTTCGGTTAACTCTGCACTCTGGCCATTTGACAAGGAAGCTACTCTACTACTCAACAAATCACTTCCAACCAGTCATTATTTTGGTAACAGTTAACTTGAAACAAAGTCATAAAGGCTACATAATACTGTCATAATCATAACACTGGTTTAAACAGTCATGACTGTTCAATTCTTTTAAAAATCTAGTTTCCTTTAGTACTGTAGCTGTCGTCCAAGGCCTTTCTAATGTTTTAAAGAGTAAATACTAATCAACATCACTACCAGGGTTGCGTGTTGACTCTTAACTCTGGTGGTGACATGCAATAGTATCATTCACAATGTAAGTTTGTCCTAATAATTAAATGGAGATTAGCTAGAAAACAAGTGCTTGGACTAGTTCAATGAATCCCAGAGGCCAGCAAGACAATATGACATTCTGGCTTTAGAGGCCATCCATGAAAACCAGAAAACACAAGCTAAACAAAGCCCTCTATGTTGTCACTTTTTCTTTTAAACCCAAGAGGAAGTTGTTGACACTGATAAGAGTCTAAATAAGGAAGGAAGCACATCTGTCTGCAGTCCTTGAATAATACCCTCTCTAAGCTTAAGACCCAGAATGGTCTTGGTCATGATGAGTCACTGAGCTCTCAGGACATGGCAATAAGATGGTGAGGTTTGCATTGTTTTTGCTTTCCAGAAGGGGACTGCTGCCCCCTACAGCTCTTGCAGGGCTTTTTAGCACTAATGGGCTAGGACTGTCTAGGGCCATTTTCTTTTGATGAGCTATCTGTGTTTGCTATGGTATTTATTCCATATTATTACAGTGTGTCTGCACATAATTCAGTCATTGATAATTATGTCAAAATCAAAGTCTAAGACCACAATAATGCTGATAACTTCCTGCCTTGAGGTTTTTCAGCAAATACAGGAAACAGTCGGCTCTTTGAAATATATTTATTTGTATTACCTTTCCTGGTCCTAGAAAAGAGCTTGATGCTAGAGTTGGATGATGAGTTGGGCGAAGAGCGGAATATACCACTGAAGCTGAGGCAAAGGGGGGATTTGGGTGGTGAGGGGACCTGGTGGGTGGAGAGGTAGGGGGAAATGGTTCTGGATGAGCCAGGGCTGATCCGGGACTGGGAGTGGGCAGCCATGGGACTGGAGGGTTGGCTGACACCGGCAGGACCACCCCTCACAAAGAGTCCTTTAGTTGGGCTGACAGAGTGGCTGCAGACCTCTCCCTGAGATAGAAGAGAGGGGAAGGTAATTAATTGGCATACACTCATGCAAATAACTTTTTTGTTTATGCACGATGTGTCACTATACAGTTAAGCAGAATGATATATTGACACCTGGGAATATTGTGACAGAGGCTTTGTGGACTGTAGTCAAAGAAACCACAAGTCCACATTAGCATAAAATAAAAATGTTGTTTCACCTCACAATTTCAATTTGTTTGATTTATAATTCATTAGAGCCTGTGTGGAATATATAAGGCTTGACAGTCTGTAGGAGATGCCCATGGCATCGGTGAAGTCACTTCTCTTTGTCTGAGATATGAAACCATGTGACCTATCACATTACCCCGTGGAACTGCATGCGTACAGTAGTACCACCCAGTGTTGGGGAAGCTTCTCTGAAAATAAAGTTTACTTCACACTGGAAGAAGTTAAGCTACTATTAGAAGAAAAAAAAACAGTTTATTTAAAAAGTTACTTTGGAAACGTAGCTCATCACTAAACTACTTTGTGAAAAATTATCATATGCAATTCTGAAAATGTCCAGACTACAAATTGCAAGAACAGAAGTTAACAGAATGTGTAATTTAGCCTTTTGAACAAAAAAACTGTTTCAAGGAACGAGGCAGGTCTGGTTCCAAAAAAGGAAATTGCCTACTTCACCCATAGTTTCTTTTTTATTGCAAAAAAAGTTAACTGAAAACGCTACCTAGATTTTAATTTAGTTAAACTACCACGAAGCTACTGCAAAATGTAGTTAAATTACTAGTTGAACTAGAGTTCACTACTCCCCAAGCATCACAAGGAAGTATCATGTTGTGAGCTCTATCCAGCCAATAACACCATTGGCTGGTTTTAGGGGTCGATAAGGCCAGATGGCAAATGACAGAGCACCTGGGGGTGAGACAGGATTCCTCACAATGCTCTAACTATGTCCTCCGAAAAACACAACAACCAAACGCTTCTTGACACAATGCCCACTTAACCTGGAAACCAGCCGCACCAATGTGTTGAGGGAAACGCGTACACCTGACAACCTTGTCAAAGCGCCACTCGGGGGACCCCCATTAAACTTCAAAGTTTTACCTATTCCAGTCCTTTTCAATATATATATATATTTTTTTAAATCCCATATGACGGAACTCCGTTGCAGTGACCAAGAACATTAACCCCTGTGTTCAATAGTATTACAGATGACTGTAGGACACCATCTAGCTTACAGTGGACTGCCTATCTGGGAAATAGGTTAAAGCCTTGCTTTGTGTTGTGAGTAAATGTGCTACAGATTGAGAAGGAGCTCCGTCAAACATGTCTGAAGGGGAAACACAGAGTAAGGCTGCCTAATTTTAAGCCGTACCTGGCGGTCAGTGAAAAAGCAGTGCAACGACCTGTGTTGCAAAAAAATATATGGGTAAAAGTGAGAGGCTGAAAATGAGAAAATTTCATACACATATACAGTGGGGCAAAAAAAGTATTTAGTCAGCCACTAATTGTGCAAGTTCTCCCACTTAAAAAGATGAGGCCTGTAATTTTCATCATAGGTACACTTCAACTATGACAGACAAAATGAGGGGGAAAAAAATCCAGAAAATCACATTGTAGGATTTTTTATGAATTTATTTGCAAATTATGGTGGAAAATAAGTATTTGGTCACCCACAAACAAGCAAGATTTCTGGCTCTCACAGACTTCTTCTTTAAGAGGCTCCTCTATCCTCCACTCGTTACCTGTATTAATGGCACCTGTTTGAACTTGTTATCAGTATAAAAGACACCTGTCCACAACCTCAAACAGTCACACTCCAAACTCCACTATGGCCAAGACCAAAGAGTTGTCAAAGGATACCAGAAACAAAATTGTAGACCTGCACCAGGCTGGGAAGACTGAATCTGCAAAAGGTAAGCAGCTTCGTTTGAAGAAATCAACTGTGGGAGCATTTATTAGGAAATGGAAGACATACAAGACCACTGATAATCTCCCTCGATCTGGGGCTCCATGCAATATCTCACCTCGTTGGGTCAAAATGATCACAAGAACGGTGAGCAAAAACCCCAGAACCACACGGGGGACCTAGTGATTGACCTGCAGAGAGCTGGGACCAAAGTAACAAAGCCTACCATCAGTAACACACTACGCCGCCAGGGACTCAAAATCCTGCAGTGCCAGCAGACGTGTCCCCCTGCTTAAGCCAGTACATGTCCAGGCCCGTCTGAAGTTTGCTAGAGAGCATTTGGATGATCCAGAAGAAGATTGGGAGAATTTCATCTGACCATATGACACCAAAATATAACTTTTTGGTAAAAACTCAACTCGTCGTGTTTGGAGGACAAAGAATGCTGAGTTGCATCCAAAGAACACCATACCTACTGTGAAGCATGGGGGTGGAAACATCATGCTTTGGGGCTGTTTTTCTGCAAAGGGACCAGGACGACTGATCCGTGTAAAGGAAAGAATGAATGGGGCCATGTATCGTGAGATTGAGTGAAAACCTCCTTCCATCAGCAAGGGCATTGAAGATGAAACATGGCTGGGTCTTTCAGCATGACAATGATCCCAAACACACCGCCCGGGCAATGAAGGAGTGGCTTCGTAAGAAGCATTTCAAGGTCCTGGAGTGGCCTAGCCAGTCTCCAGATCTCAACCCCATAGAAAATCTTTGAAGGGAGTTGAAAGTCCGTGTTGCCCAGCAGCAGCCCCAAAACGTCACTGCTCTAGAGGAGATCTGCATGGAGGAATGGGCCAAAATACCAGCAACAGTGTGTGAAAACCTTGTGAAGACTTACAGAAAACATTTGACAACAAAGGGTATATAACAAAGTATTGAGATAAATAAGTATTTGCTCAATAACAAAAGTTTTCCACCATAATTTGCAAATAAATAAATAAAAAATCCTACAATGTGATTTTCTGGATTTTTTCCTTCTCATTTTGTCTGTCATAGATGAAGTGTACCTATGATGAAAATTACAGGCCTCTCATCTTAAGTGGGAGAACTTGCACAATTGGTGGCTGACTAAATACTTTCTTGCCCCACTGTAAGTTAAAGCCTATTGGGGATTGTGCTACTATATATTAATAAGCGAATGCGAAAATGTTGCAATAAAACACTAGCAGTGTTTTTAGATGAAACAGTAAAATATTGCAGAGAAGTGTTTAGGTGACAGAAAAACAGGCTACGAACGCAAAGGATTGCCAAGAGCAAATTACAACCACGCCTACAGTGCATTTGGGAGAAGTTTCTCTAAACATTCCTTATTGGTCCAGATATACTGGTACTGTACATCATATCACCAAATCAGTCCTGAGCCTCTAATTTCCTATCCACAATGTTTAAGGATGATATTAGCTTAAGACTGGCCCTACTCTACAGACATTTCTGTTTGGCCAATCCTGTAACAAATCTGAGAGAGACAGAACACACCCTACTTCTCTGTTTGCCAACAAACGTTCTTATTGCACAACAGCGTGTTTAGGCAAGCTAGTCAGATTGGAGAGTTTTATAAACAAATCTATCAGCTAGTTCAAAACATGAGGAAAGACCGGTGGTTCAAGTTAAGTTAATGGTCACATTGCACAAGTGAAATGCCTTTCTTGCAAGCGCTAAATCACTACAAACAGTTGAAAAAAAAATATCAAGAAGGAATCAAATCCTATAATTCAGAGAAAAAGACTGAGGTTGTTGGGAAAATAACTACTGAAGGCACTTAAAGACCGAGAAGGAAGAGAAGCTTGCTTTGTAGAAAAGCATGATAGAAGTGAGAAAAAGCTAAACAAAACCGATACCAACTCAAAACCAAAGACGACACATATAGTAAGAGATTGCACAACCAAGAAGTTGTCTAAACATCTCTGTAGGGCCGACCCCAATTAGACAACTGGTCGATTGTTTGGTCTTCAGGCTGTTGGTCAACCGAGAGTTTTAGTTGAGCAGTAACACATACATATAACCTGTTTTTGCTTTGTCATTATGGGAGGTATTGACTGTAGATTGATGAGGTGAGAAAAAAAAGTGATTTAATACATTTTAGAATAACACTGTAATGTAACACAATGTGAAGAAAGTCAAGGGGTCTGAAAACTTTCTGAATGCACTTTACACACAACCAGTCAAACGTTTGGACACATTTTAGTTGAGATTCTTCCAAGTAGCCACCCTGTCTTGATGACAGCTTTGCACACAGCTTTGCATTTTCAATTAACAGGTGTACCTTGATAAAAGTACATTTGTAAATCTTTCTTAATGCATTTGAGCCAATCAGTTGTGTTGTGACAAGGTGGGGGGGTATACAGAAGATAGCCCTATTTGGCAAGAACAGCTCAAATAAGCAAAGAGAAATTACAATCCATCATTACGTTAAGACATGAAGGTCACTCAATGCAGAACATTAAGAACTTTGCACTTGAAGAAATATTCAGTCGCAAAAACCATCAAGAGCTATGATGAAACTGGCTCTCATGAGGACCGCCACAGGAAAGGAAGACAGAGAGTTACCTCTGCTGCAGAAGATAAGTTCAATAGAGTTACCAGCGTCAAAAATTGCAGCCCAAATAAATGCTTCAGAGTTCAAGTAACAGACACATCTCAACATCAACTGTTCAAAGGAGACTGCGTGAAGCAGGCCTTCATGGTCAATTGCTGCAAAGAAACCACTACTAAAGGACACCAATAAGAAGACTTGCTTGGGACAAGAAACACAAGCAATGGACATTAGACGGGTGGAAGTCTGTCCTTTGGTCTGATGAGTCAAAATGACATTTTTGGTTCCAACCGCTGTGTCTTTGTGAGACGCCGAGTAGGTAAACGGATGATCTCTGCATGTGTGGTTCCCACAGTGAAGCATGGAGGAGGTGGTGTGATGGTGCTTTGCTGGTGACACAGTCTGTCATTTATTTAGAATTCAAGGCACACTTACAGTTGAAGTCGGAAGCTTACTTACACAATCAAATCAAAGTTTATTTGTCATGTGCGCCGAATACAACAGGTGTAGACCTTACAGTGAAATGCTTACTTACAGGCTCTAACCAATAGTGCAAAAAAAAAAGTATTAGGTGAACAATAGGTAAGTAAGGAAATAAAAACAACAGTAAAAAAAGACAGGCTATATACAGTAGCGAGGCTATAAAAGTAGCGAGGCTACATACAGACACCGGTTAGTCAGGCTGATTGAGGTAGTATGCACATGTAGATATGGTTAAAGTGACTATATGCATATATCATAAACAGATAGTAGCAGCAGTATAAAAAGAGGGGTTGTGGGGGGGGGGGGTCTCAATGCAAATAGTCCGGGTAGCCATTTGATTACCTGTTCAGGAGTCTTGGCTAAATGCCTTAGCCAAATACATTTAAACTCAGTTTTTCACAATTCCTGACATTTAATCCTAGTAAATATTCCCTGTCTAAGGTCAGTTAGGATCTCCACTTTATTTTAAGAACGTGAAATGTCAGAATAATAGTAGAGAGAATGATTTATTTCAGTTATTTCTTTCATCACATTCCCCGTGGGTCAGAAGTTTACATACACTCATTTAGTATTTGCTAGCATTGCCTTTAAATGGTTTAACTTGAGTCAAATGTTTTGAGTAGCCTTCCACAATAAGTTGGGTGAATTTTGGCCCATTCCTCCTGACAGAGCTGGTGTAACTGAGTCAGGTTTGTAGGCTTCCTTGCTCGCACAGGCTTTTTCAGTTCTGCCCACAAATCTTCTATTGGATTGAGGTCAGAGCTTGTGATGGCCACTCCAATACCTTGACTTTGTTGTCCTTAAGCCATTTTACCACAACTTTGGAAGTATGCTTGGGGTCATTGTCCATTTGGAAGACCCATTTTCAACCAAGCTTTAACTTCCTGACTGATGTCTTGAGATGTTGCTTCAATATATCCACATAATTCTCCTTTCTCATGATGCCATCTATGTTGTGAAGAGCCCGGATCTGAATCCCATTGAGCACGTCAGGGACCTGTTGGATCGGAGGGTGAGGGCTAGGGCCATTCCCCCCAGAAATGTCCGGGAAATTGCAGGTGCCTTGGTGGAAGAGTGGGGTAACATCTCACAGCAAGAGCTGGCAAATCTGGTGCAATTGAGGAGATGCACTGCAGTACTTATTGCAGCTGGTGGCCACACCAGATACTGACTATTACTTTTTGAACCCCCCTTTGTTCAGGGACAGATTATTCAATTTCTGTTAGTCACCTGACTGTGGAACTTGTTCAGTTTATGTCTCAGTTGTTGAATGTTGTTATGTTCATACAAATATTTACACATGTTAAGTTTGCTGAAAATAAGGACGTTGACAGTGAGGACGTTTCTTTTTTTGCTGAGTTTAGAAGTAGGCCTATAGGCTACCTGGCCTGCGCACAGATGTGCCCATTTGAGGATGTGCCCATTTGGGGATCTGATTGTATTTCTGATTGGCTTAACGCATCACCACTAAATGACTTGTGGAGCTTCCCAATGTTATGTTTCTTCACCTGAAACAGGAAGCAAACAAAGTCTGTTTTTACATCCATTGAGAATTACAATAGTTCAAAGTATTTGAAAAATCTTTCCAGCTGTTTCCCTTTCGATAACCACTCAGCATGAAAGTTAAAAATGTCAAGCTCTGATCCAGTGGAAACGTCATAAAATAGGCTTCTTATCAGTGCTTGACTTGGACCTGAAATAGGTTCCGATACTCATTTTGGGTGCTGGTACTGTTTATATTTAGGTGCAGGAGCTCCACAATACTTTTGAGCTAATATTCTATAAGAGGAACAGGAGCTCAAGCAGTAGAACATTTGAGGTGCCGGATAGAGATGTGATTAACCACATGACAATGATTGAGATATGAAGACGTTATTGTAAATTTAATGAAACGGTTTCACGAAGATGTGCTTATCAAAACCTTAAATTTCTACCGATCTGTGTGCCAGTTAAGATAAATTGGCATTCCACATGAGAAAGGTTGCAGACTCCTCGTGTAGCCTATTACCGGCAACTTCAGGAGAGTAATGGTAGAATCTGCAAAAGCCAGTAGGAGCGTTAAGATAATAGTTGGTTCAGGTTAAGTTTTTTTCTTCTGATTATCTAGATCTCTGGTGCCCTCGAGGAATCAAACTTTAAGCTTAAAGGATCAGACAAGCTCAATGCATATAGTTGATTTTATTAAAACATAGGGTGTCCATATATGGAGAAAATCCATTTCAACATTTTGAGCAATAGATTGGTCGGAAAAAAAACGACTTTCAGGCGACCAAGATTTTAATTAGCCGGGATATCCCTACATTGCTGATAACCAGTCTTTGAAACTTAGCACGCTTTCTATTATTTTAAAACACCCATGTCTCAGTATAATGCTGAGCTCCTGCGACTGAGCAGAGCAACCTTCATTAAGTCCAGAGAGATCACTTCGTCTACAAAAACTCACTGTCATGTGACATCCATTTCCACAGGACATCAGACGTCTACCCACCCAACTAGAAGTACCATCAGAGGGCTCCAGAACAATGTCTGTCACACTGCCTGTGTCCAAACACAGTGCTCAGATAACTTAAAACCATTCAATAGAGTCCAGTCCAACAGTTTTTATTTCAATATCAAATCATTTCTGGGTAACAATTAAATACCTTACTGTGATTGGTTTCAATTAAACTGATGAAAGAAAAACAAAAATAGCTTCTTAGCAAATAGCAATTTCTCAAGCAAGAATTTGATCACTGTTTGAAAGTGTTCTGAATGGAGGGGGAAACTATCTGTTATTGGCAGAGAGGTTTAGAACTCTTTCTTAATTGGTCTATTAACTAATTTACCATCTGCTGATGTCAACAGGCAGGTCAGAACTCCATCCCACCAAAACAGGCTGAAATTTCAAACAAATCTTACACTAAAGGGGCATTATGATAATTTCACAATTTCACAGTATTATTCCAACATCATAGTGTGGAAATATATATAAAGCACAGGAACATCATGTTTTGGACCACACTGGGCCTTTAAAATTAAGGGTAAAGGTGAGAAGCGCAATGCTGTCGGTCAAGAACAACTTAATTGTGTGTAACCACGAGTATGAAGAAAATACCATTTACATTTGGATAGCCATTCTTGCCCGAGCCTCCAGACTTGCCGTCCATTATGGGGAAGGCGAAAGCACTTATTTTGACAAGAAAAATGGACTATCGATGTTACATCCAGAGAGTGATTGACTGGACCAAAATGTAATTTCCGGCTTTAGGTGCAATCTGCTTCCGGCGAGACATGTTAAGCTCTGAAAGAGGAGAAACGTGTTAAACCACTACTGTGGCATGGCATTACCAGGAAATACATTTACCCTAGCTTTCCGTATAGACCTACTGTATAACTTTCAAGTCAATCATGTTTAAAAAGGAGAAAGGGCAATAATTCATAGCAATAAACAAATGTAGTTGCGTGGAAAAGCAGATGAGTCTACACATCTAGAGGCATTTTTTAATCCATGCATTACTCCTGGGAGGGATCTATTGGATGCCATCCAAAGAAGACCAATGAGGTGCAGCAACATGAATGTAGCAGCAGTCAGCACCGACAGTAGTAATTCACTGTCATTCAAATAACTTAGGGCCTATTTGCTCTGCAGATGTTGGGGCATTTTCTTAATATAGAAAATGCAAGCTTAGATAATGCACATAGTATAAATATATCAGATATTGTCTAGGGAAACAAAGAAAACCCATAATGTTGCTAGCCTGGTTTAACAAGACTGTACACAGTGCTCACTGCTCACCATTGTTTCAGGTTAAACACGCTGATATGATGCCAATGCGATCAGTGACTTGGTTCATTTGAGCAGAGAGAACATGACGCAAGGGGAAACCAGAATAATACTCTGAAACCCAATAAAATCAGGACTTTCTCTCTAGCTTCTTTGTTGCCCCTAGTTACAGTGCAGGGACACAATGCATCATGACTCAGTGGTTTAGAGCAGACCAGAGCAGTGTGTTTCCAGCTGTTTCCCCAGCTTCCTCTGTATTCTCACACAAAAACATCAAATACCTTATTGCCCATAAGCCAACTAGATTGGAAATAATTGTTCTAAACAGTAACTGATTATAACAATAACTGAATAACAGTAACGGAATAACAATGCTGGTGCATTTAAGGAATGAATCAAGGCCCGATTAGACCTCAGTGGTATTTGGATTGTGTAAATAGACCAGTACAGGATGAGTTTTAAGTCGGAGTATGGGATGGGGTTCAGGTCTTTGACATGATTTCAACGCATCATATGTTGATTGTGGTAGTGATGATGAAAATGATGGCATATTGCATTGAAATTTAGATGTGAATATACATTAACATTTCACCCTCAAAAATCAAGCCAATAGCTGATGTTGAGTCCATGTTTTGAAGACTTGATGCTGGGGCGGCAGGTAGCCTAGTGGTTGAGCATTCGGACTAGTAACCGAAAGGTTGCAAGATCGAATCCCTGAGATGACAAGGTAAAATTATGTTGTTCTGCCCCTGAATAAGGTAGTTAACCCACCGTTCCTAGGCCGTCATTGAAAATAAGAATGTGTTCTTAACTGACTTGTCGAGCTAAATAAAAATGTTTTAAAAAATGGGGGGAAACTAGCATCATCTCATGCCTGTCCAAAGTTCAGGTTTGTGAAAATAATCTGTCAAAAAAGGCAACCTGAACAATGTTTTTGATTATGTCATTACAAAAAATATATAAAAACATGACCTCAACTGTGAGGTCTGAATTGGAAAAGATCCCCGGGTGATTGATGTAACAATGCGGACACACGAACATACTTGAAAGTTACATTTTTTTGCAACATTACAAACACAGATCATGCAGTTCACTGCGATAATCACACACACAAGCTACTCTTTCCACAATGCCACGTCAACAAACACCTGTAGGTGTCAAACAACAGACTATAATTTACGAACTTACTGGCATATTTAGGCGTAGTGTTCTCTTTTTCTTCGAGGTTTTCATATCCTTCTTGTTGGACTCCATCACGGTGCTTCCCATTTTCAGACGAATTACCCAGTTTTCTTTTTTTTAACGAGTTTGAGTAAATTGCGTGATATTATACCATACGTCTTTATCTGAAAACGAAGTTGTAAGTCAACGTTCTTTAGAAGAAACTAGTTAATTTACCAGGAAGTATAGCCTACCGACGCATTACAGACAAGGGGTGTGTTCACATCAAGAAGACTGAGCGCGCTGCTTTTCACTAACAGATGTCAGTAAAGCATGGCTTCATTATTGGTTCCTATTTCATTGACTCCTTCCCTAGATCCTAACTCCTACCTTTTCCTCCACAAATATAAACATTGATTGATAAAGCAGAGCACAGCATCACATTTTATTCAAAGGGATATGTTAGGGGGGGGACTTTCACTGGCTGACAATTTCAGATCTCCAAACTCAGAAAGGAATTGGAAACGGGACAATGAATGAAATGGAATACATACACACGTTCTTTCTTTCTTACATGCAGTGTGTGCGTTTACGTGAGCAAAACAAGTAGCCTCCAGTTGGATATTTTGCTGCTATCCTTTGAACAGCAAGGCAGATCTCAGCCATTCTTTCTCCGTCAGTTCATCTGTTGCATGTACGTAGAATAGATGATGCATGAGCCCCCCTCATTGATAGAATACATTGTTTGCCCTCGATTACGTTTTTGCTCTCGTTTCAGTTCGTTTATACATTTAAACATGGACCTAATTAATGTCAGGCCATACTTTTATAGATTATATATTTTAACCGATGTCTTCAGTTGTTAAATAATATATTATGAATGTAATATTAACAAAATGTGTATGTATAGTGATGAAAGTGGTGGAGCTGTAGTTGCCATATTTGGCCAGTGGGTGTCTTACAATACTCTAGCCTAGTCTATTCCAAGGGGGTCCTTCCTATGGGTCAGGCGATTTCTGAAGGCACAAACAAAATAATTAAGATGTAAAATAGTTTATTTTGTAAATGCTTCTAAATTCAATTCTAAACTCCAACCCTCATATTTCTCTGTACAGTTCTAAATGCATTTTTAAAAACATTTTGAGACTACAGGACCAAGAAAAATGTAGCACAAACACACTGGTAGGACGATGTCATTTTATACAAGAGAAGAAAAATATCCAAGAAACAATTTTGTTACAACCATTCATTGAGAAAATATATACAATTGAGTCTTCGGAAAGTTAAAAAAATACATGCCATATACATTACAAGTTCTAAGACTGTCTCCAATATTTTACAGTCGAGTTGAAATTGTGCTCGCAAAACATCTAACTACTGTATGTGGCTTGTGATGTGTCAATATCACATACATTTCTGATTAAGTAGAATGTCATCTCTTTTCAAAATGTAGCACCACCAAATGTCCCGACCTTTTCCTCTGCAAGAAACATTATTTTATTTTTTCAGTACACTTTAATTTCAAACGCCTGAAGCAGTAAGCAATGTCATACGACGTCTGTACACAATTTCTATGTAAAAAAACAAACAGAAAAAACAAGGTTATATTCCTACACATATTTGGGTTAAAAAGAAGTTAAAATTGTGTTTGGGTGGATTAAAACCTTTTCACAGCTCTATAAAATCAAACCTGATTAACAGCAAAGATGTCAGAATGATGTCTTTACCATTTTTTATTCTTTAACCAATAACTCATTTCCACACTCAGTCACCAAAAATATTTCTTTTTGAGTGGTCAAAGTACGTGTAAATCACAAAAACACTAAGCTACAATACCATACTTTTAATACAACAAAAATACTTTGTGAATTATTGTGGTTATTTTACAAATTCTGTACAGAATAATCATAATATATACTCTGAAACTGATATTATGACATCCTTCTTAAATAAACTGCAATGACAAAAAATTAAATAATAATTAAAAATCACCCAAACATCAAGAAGGTTAAGGTAGTATTTGGTCAGTTATTCCTATATTTTTCTTTATATACATTTGTACACAAGTAACAGAATTTCTTCAATCTTCAGAAAACAATATCAGTTTAACCTTCTTTTTACTGTCTCATCATTTTGAGAAAAAAATTCATTCATTCAATAATAAATACAAAACGTCCTCTCGAATTTCACTCAAATCACATGACAGAAACCTATGATAAAACTGACTCATGGAATCAAGTATCTTAAAGTTTGTGTGTACGTGTGTCTTTTTTAAATTTTTAGTGCAAGTTAATATTCCCTTTGCGGTAGTCATTGCTGTACATTCCCCATTCAGTGATGTCTACATTTAGTCAAATGGTTTTACATTTAAAGTTTTAAACAAAAGGGCCTGCCCTTAACAACCAATAGGGTCCACGCCCTGCACAGTGCGCTCGCCTCATTCGCTGGTGGATTCTCATCTGTGCCCTACTGTATATCATCTCACTAATACACAGACGCTGCACTCATTGACAGTCCTTCCATCAAAACCCATCCTCTCGCGTAATATGGCACAAATCACATGTCTATGTGCTGTTGTTTCTTCCTGCTCTCCTCTTTCCACACCCTTTCCTTCTGTCCATCTTCAGTCTATGCTTCCAAACATGGGAATCCATTCACGCGTCACTCTTAGGGTTTACTCAGGCCTTCTGCTCGTTCTAACAAAGTCTGAAGCACCTCTCTCTTTCTACACAGAGATCAGGGCATCTGCATAATATGGCAAGGAATGCATTTATGTTTGTTGTTGTCATTTGAGGTTTTTCTCAGTTGATCCATTTCCTGCAGTCTGCTGTTCCACAGTGACAGGCGATCTTGTGTTGGCCGTCCACACAGTCATACTGGTAGTCAAAACAAAGCTGTAAAATAATGAAAAGAAAACCGTGATGACAATGAAAACGCCATTCATAGCATATGTAGAGATTTTCAATTGGAAGGAAAAAGAACCCACCTCCTCTCCTTTCTCGATTCTGCGGTTGGAGGTGATGATGATTTTATAACCTCTTTCGAAGGTTACCACCTCAGCGACACAGTTTGGGGTACAAGAGTGGTTGATGTACCTGTATAAGAAAACAAACACGTAGCATTGCACATTATGACGGAATGTTTTATGACATTTTTGAATGAGAGGTTCATTGTGCATTCTGTGTAATCAGACTCGAGGCTACATACGGAGCCCTGTAAATGAAGTACTGCACCACCATCCTGACATTGAGTGACAAATAAAACAGTTAAGATTAGAATGTGACTATGTAAACAATACAACAAGGCCCTATATGATAGACTAGCGTCCTGTCCAGGGGGTGTACTTCAAGCTGCCTCCTGCTCCTATTAGCTGTTCCGGCCTGCAGAAGCCAAGGTTCACACAGTAAGGCTACTTCCTTTGACTTATGTAAAGAATATGCTTACCTTGCTAGACCCCCTGTCTGACTGGAATCAACGACATGTTCACTGTCGATGCGGAACATGAACACGCCACGATTCTGTAGGAGAAAAGTAACCACTTAGACCAACTGGAATCATCACATGAGATAATATAGCAAACATGTATTATTCAGCCTTCCCTCTCCACAACACAGTAATTAGTACAGCCTTGAGTAAAACACAATAAAAAGACATGTTTTTCTACCTGAGACTTGTAAGTCCTTTGCTTCCTGATGGCCACCTCGTTGCGGAGGACGGTTCCGTTGTACTCGATCACCATGGTGTGTTTCTCTATGTCCCTGGATGCATATAGACCCAGGCCCTGTGGACACAGCAACCAGAAAGTTTGTCCACGTCCAACAGTAAGTCCCCTTACTCTCGTGGTGTCATACTTCAGTGTCATATTCACTCTGCTACTTTAGAAGGGGAATGCTACAGAGCTGAACATAGAAGATCATGTTCAGTAGACCCACCTGGATCTTGGAGGCAGCGAGGTAGACGTTGGCCCTCCACTCACTTTTCATCCAGCGGTACTGCGACGACCTGTGGTGCACCATGGGAGGCTTGGTGTGGGGTACACCTCCCTCCCCCTGGGCTGTGTTCTGACACCTGGAGGAGGTATTGGTGGTGCTGGATACCGGCTGGGGCCTAAGAGAGAGAGTGTGTGTGTGTGTGTGTGTGTGTGTGTGTGTGTGTGTGTAGAGGAGGGTATAGTACAATTAACAAAACAAGTACAAAACAAAGCCTACATATTGTTATAGAAAGATCACTTGTGCTAAACCAAAGTACATTCAATCCACAGATTAAATTGTTGTGGAAATTCCACAATACCTAATGACAACGGCGGTGGATGGGGAGCTGGTTTTGGGCATGGCCCGGGCACTGCCGGACGGGTTAAAGATCAGAGGCAGCTCCATCAGAGGGTTACGGCCGTAACGGAAGGTATACCTGTCACAGGCCTCTATCCCTGGGAGCTGGAACACAACCAACAGCATAGGGAAATGAGACTGGAACACTCCTCACTTCAGTGTCTACAATACAGTATGGTGTGGGTATTTTAAGAGTCGTTTACCTAAATAGGCAGTACAGACACCTATAGCGCCATTTGAACATTGATCATTTAATCTAAATCTAAATTGTTTTAATATAACTAAAAACAGATACAAACCGATTCAGTGATCTTGGTAACTGCAGAAACGGTGAGCCCAAACAGGTCCTCTCCTTTCAGATAGACAGGAAAGAGTTTCAAAGTTCCTATTTCAGTTCTCCTGTCAGCCACCGGAACCAGGACCTTATCCCACACTCCTGATGGACAGACAGGAAACAGCAGGGTCATAGATTATATATTATAGGGACTCCTACAGAACACATTTATTGTCGTAAAAGAGAATCTGAAAGGGAAAATGAACTAGAAACAAGCCTAGTCTAAGCTAACCCAGATACATAAACAGCAGAGGCTACAGCCAAAACAAGGCTAACTAAGCATATCATAAAACCAATCTAGCTAGTCCACCTTCACTAGACAAGCCTAATCTAAAGCCTGGCCTAAGACAAATCCATCCCAGCCCACCTTTGGCGGTGGAGTCAGTGAGGACCAGGTCCTTGTATCCCTGCTCAATGACGCGGATGCTGAACTCCGGCTGCTCCTCCCTCTCCTCTACGGAGCACAGGTAGCGGCAGCGACGGTTTCCATGGCGCATGCTCCAATAGATGCGGCAGGCCTCGTAGCCCACGGGGAAGATGGCTGTGGCCGAGTGGAAGGCGGCCATCTGGAACGGGGTGATCTGACCCACGGCATAGAGCACCAGGCTGCCCACTCTGAAGGTGTAGCCCAGCTCGGGCTGCTGTATGGCGTTGGCCATCTGCCTCACCTCGTCCCTCTGGATGTAGACACGGCGGAACACAGCGAAGCAGCGCAGCTCGTGCTCCAGGACGTGGCCAGAGCCACCGTGGGTGGAGCCTCTGGGTCGGTGGGCGTGGCACAGCATGGTCTTGTCCTTGAAAAAGATGCAGTGTGCCTGCAGGGCGCAGGTGAAGTGGTAGATGTTGGTGCAGCGCAGGCGGTGGCAGCCGCTGGTGGCGCCCATCTGCTGGCAGAAGGCACAGCGGACCGCCGAACCCCGCCTCAGCGCCAGCTCTACATTGATCAGAGCGCCTGACTGCGTCTCATACACCTATACAACAATACAACGTTAATAATAGATATACAACACAATAGAACTTTAATAAAAGAAGGGGCATGATTGTAGTGGATGGTAGTAATGATCTGAAACCAGCAGTCCACCTCTCTATCCTCTGGGCTACCTACCTCGGTGGACCAGAGGGCACAGTTGAGGTGCACCCACACATCCAGGTCCAGGCTGAGGAGTCGGGCAGGGCCATCGGTGACCCCATCCCCCAGCTGGTGACAGAAGCAGCAGCGGCGCTGGTCCCTGAGACTGGCCCCGGGGCGGAGAGACGCTCCCAGCTTCCTCAGCAGCTCATCTATCTGGTCCTCATCAGGGAGCTGGGAGCTTCCTCTGGACACCACCACCTGCACTGTCCATTTCCTCCAATGGAGACCCTTGTGTCTCTTCCCCTGGTGCCAGCCCTCCTGTTGAGCCCTGGGGCCCCGCGCCTTCAGCTTCACCGTCACTTTGATGGTGTCTGACTTGGCCTCTGTCTTAGGGGTCTTTGAGGTGTCACTGGCTGGGGGGAAGGGGATGGGTGAGGTGGAGGGAGGGGACTGCTTGAGCTGGAGCTGGGCCAGACAGTGGACATCCAGAGAGGACATGTTGTTGCTGTACTGGTGGAGGGCTTTAGACAGGCTCACTTTCTGGTCTGAGTCTGGAGACAGGAGGGCTACCGAGTCCTGCAGAAGACAATAATGTAATGATGACCTGCACATTTCAATTCATTCATTCATTCTAGGCACAGCTTTGAAGAGGCACGAAGAGGATTCAACACAGCTTTGACTTGACATATTATGCAATCTTCAACACCTTTACATGCCTTTGATTCTTGTGCACACCAAAGTGCCTCATGTACAGTGGGACAAAAAAGTATTTAGTCAGCCACCAATGGTGCAAGTTCTCCAACTTAAAAAGACGAGAGAGGCCTGTAATTTTCATCATAGGTACACTTCAACTATGACAGACAAAATGAGAAAACAAAATCCAGAAAATCACATTATAGGATTTTAATTGAATTTATTTGCAAATTATGGTGGAAAATAAGTATTTGGTCACCTACAAACAAGCAAGATTTCTGGCTCTCACAGACCTGTAACTTCTTCTTTAAGAGGCTCCTCTGTCCTCCACTCGTTACCTGTATTAAAGTCACCTGTTTGAACTTGTTATCAGTATAAAAGACACCTGTCCACAACCTCAAACAGTCACACTCCAAACTCCACTATGGCCAAGACCAAAGAGCTGTCAAAGGTCTTTGGTCTTGGGAAGACTGAATCTGCAATAGGTAAGCAGCTTGGTTTGAAGAAATCAACTGTGGGAGCAATTATTAGGAAATGGAAGACATACAAGACCACTGATAATCTCCCTCGATCTAGGGCTCCACGCAAGATCTCACCCCATGGGTTCAAAACAACGCAAAATCCCAGAACCACACGGGGGGACCTAGTGAATGACCTGCAGAGAGCTGGGACCAAAGTAACAAAGCCTACAATCAGTAACACACTACGCCGCCAGGGACTCAAATCCTGCAGTGCCAGACGTGTCCCCCTGCTTAAGCCAGTACATGTCCAGGCCCGTCTGAAGTTTGCTAGAGAGCATTTGGATGATCCAGAAGAAGATTGGGAGAATGTCATATGGGCAGATGAAACCAAAATATAACTTTTTGGTAAAAACTCAACTCGTCGTGTTTGGAGGACAAAGAATGCTGAGTTGCATCCAAAGAACACCATACCTACTGTGAAGCATGGGGGTGGAAACATCATGCTTTCGGGCTGTTTTTCTGCAAAGGGACCAGGACGACTGATCCGTGTAAAGGAAAGAATGAATGGGGCCATGTATCGTGAGATTTTGAGTGAAAACCTCCTTCCATCAGCAAGGGCATTGAAGATGAAACATGGCTGGGTCTTTCAGCATGACAATGATCCCAAACACACCGCCCGGGCAACGAAGGAGTGGATTCGTAAGAACCATTTCAAGGTCCTGGAGTGGCCTAGCCAGTCTCCACATCTCAACCCCATAGAACATTTTTGGAGGGAGTTGAAAGTCTGTGTTACCCAGCAACAGCTCCAAAACATCACTGCTCTAGAGGAGATCTGCATGGAGGAATGGGCCAAAATACCAGCAAGTGTGTGTGAAAACCTTGTGAAGACTTACAGAAAACGTTTGACCTCTGTTATATACCCTTTGTTGGCAATGACAAAGTATTGAGATAAACTTTTGTTATTGACCAAATACTTACTTTCCACCATAATTTGCAAATAAATTCATTACAAATCCTTTTTTTTCCTCCTCATTTTGTCTGTCATAGTTGAAGTGTACCTATGATGAAAATTACAGGCCTCTCTCATCTTTTTAAGTGGGAGAACTTGCACAATTGGTGGCTGACTAAATACTTTTTTGCCCCACTGTATTTGAATTGGTAGGTATTGGTAGGACATTCTTAGTAGGACAAACCTTGGAGTCTGTAGTGGTTCTGGCCTGCGACAAGGAGGAAGAGGAGGAGGAAGCAGAGTAGAGGAGGAAGCAGCTGTGGCTGCAGAAGACCAAGTTCCCCTCGGAACGCAACAAACCTTCTTGTTCCTGAAGAAGAGGAGGGAAGCCAGGCATGTTAGGAGATGTAGCGAGGGAGCTCAATGAGATATCAAAGGCCAAATCTATGCCCATTCAGAAACCTTCATCAATGCTAAAAGGGTTTATTCAATAATCAAACAGTTCCAATATTCAAATGAATCAGGGTTTAACCATTTGTGAACTCCCCAGACTTCAGTTGGAGGGCATGCTACCGCTTAAACCACTAATTGCACCGATATGGATTTCACTCCAATGGGGGGGATTAGCATAATTAGAGGCTCTATAGTACGTGTGTGTACGGACATGTACGGAAGTGTGTGTGTGTCTGTGTGTGTGTGTGTGTGTGTGCACCCCCAAAGGCATAATGTGGATTAATCCATCATATGAAGTGAGGTCTGAGCCTCTGGTCATGACCCGTCTGTACTCTCCTGCCCCCTGGAGAAACAGACTAAAAACAGTAATCCACGGCTGACTGACTGATTGAGAGAAGGGCTTTTACTGGGTTGGTTGGTTGGCCAAGAAGATAGTAAATCAACCCATTTAGATCATGGCTTGTATTTGGGCATCATCACAACAAGGTAATTGATCAATCTGTATTGACAGAACATGTGGACTAATAGATAGATATAGACACGACTGTCTAACATGGGCCGCAAGATCAAAATATCAACGTATCGCTAAGTGTTGACCTATAGATAACAGTCTTTGTAATGTATGAGTTCCGCCTGATAAACATGTAGTAATTGACTACATGAAAGCTCTGGCGGTACGTTACCTGTTTGTGTACTGGAAGGTCTTTGATGGACTTGCGGACTCCATTTCCCAGCACCACCACCTTACAGTGGCAGCACCACTGGGGCTTGGAGCCTGGGCTGCCGGGGGTCTTCTGATGAGGGCCTCTGACTGCAGCTGGACCTGAAACACACAGACAGCTCTCTGTGACACAGCTCCTCCAACTATGGTAGATGCATAACAGGCCAGTGCAGTACTGCTGCTAGGTGTATTACTTCAAATAAATGAGTGGAGCTCTGCTGCGGTCTTGTTTTGGACCAAATAACCATTTCAAACGCCTGATTTTTACAACGTTTTAAAGGCAGTTCTTGTCCCACCCTGGAACTTCAATATGTCCGTAGAGTATATTATGTTCAACAATATAATGTCAAATTAGCCAACTCAAAAATGGTATATTTTCAAAATTAATGTTTATATTTTTCAATATTCATAAATGTATGTAAGAAATGTGCTAATGGCATCAGAATACTACTCATGTCACAGAGAAAGCAGTAAAGCTTCATATGACACCAACTTTTGTTTTGTAGAACGTACAGTTTAAACATTGTGTCACAAATATTCTAACTATTCACTATTTCTCAATTATGCTTTAAGATCCAAATGTCAAATATATGTCAACAATCCTTCCTCCTAAGGACCCTTCTATGGATTAGATTTAGTGAAGATCATGGTATTTATTTGGTTCTAGTTTTGCGAGCCATGATGCAATTGTCTTAGAACAACAGGAAATCGGTTTAAATATAAAAAACCTCCTTGTTATAAGACCCCATGACAATTAACACTAGATAATTGAGAGGAATATCCTATATCTTTACCCCACTGATGAGGTGTCCACTTAATCATTTATCTGGCTGTTTGTGGTCTATGGGTCCAAGCTAACTGACCACATTCATTAGGCCTGTGGTCTGACACTTTGACAGCAGCGATAAGCAGGTGTGTGTGTGTGTACGAGTGAGGTCAGGCACAGGAAGGAGGAATACTCAGTTTCATTAGTTGTGTGTATCGCTGTGTGATCAATACGTATCCCATCATTACCTGGTGGGCCAGACACACACAGCCTTTAGACCCCTGACAGAAGGATAATGATTCGCTGGCCGAAGAAACAGACCATTTGTAAACATTGTTAAAAGGGGCAAATTATGAAAATGGACAACGAGGGGGGAAACAATGACAAGGATTGTAAATGTTTCTTGTAGGCCGAATTATATTGTTGTGCATGTTTTAAATCTGATGTCGTATTGATTGCTGCTGCCTTCTTGGCCAGGTCTCCCTTGCAAAATCGACTGTCTCAATGGGCTTTTCCTGGTTAAATAAAGGTAAATATATATTATATATATTCTGTTGCCATGCACATTTCTAAAAGGTACCGTGGTGTCGTGCTTGAAGACAGACATGATTAATTTCAGAAAAGTAAGTTGGAAAACTAACAAACAAACAGGTTTGGATGGACATGAATATCAGCAGTGTCTCATTTCAAGACAAGCACACAAGAGCAGAAACACCTCCCCTGTTATTTCTGTATTTCGACATAAGGGGGCGATAAGGTGCAGGGATGTAGCCCAGTCTCTCACCTGGTCCATCAGGATGGAAGCGGATGTGCTGCTGTGGATGTCCCTGCTGCTGTTGCATCATCATCCTCTGTTGTGGTCCTCCTCCCCCAGGCCTGATGAGCTGGCCTGGGGCTCCGTGAGGGCCCCCCATGTCTCCAGCACCAGCACGGCCCGGATACATCATGGGGACCCCCGGCCGGTGCACCAGGCCTCCTTGGGGGCCCACCCTCAGGCCGCTGAGCATGGCCAGGGGCCCCCTGTCTGGTCCCGGGGTGCTGCTCACCTCATAGCTGCTGGGGATCTTCACACACAGCAGTTCTGAGATGGCAGCTACCACACCTGTGATGTTCTGAGAACAAAAACACAACATTAAAATGTATGTTGTAGATGTTGCCAATCAAGCCACTGGCACATGCACAGTACAGAGAAAGCAAAGAATTGTCTTCAACTAGTACAATTAAGCCTGGTGATGTTTTAATCGTTTACATATTCGACCAGTAGTGAAATGACTGAGGTGAAACGTTTATGGGAAAAAGGGGAATAAGCTACCAACAATAACCAACAAACATTAAAAAAGGACCTAGACCATTTCCTCCCCGCAGATCTTCTATGAAAGCAGGGGGAAGTGAAGCCAAAAGAACAGAAATACTCACCTCAGCAGCCGCTGGTCTCAGGGTGATGGCTACAGACACCAGGCCTGGTTTAGTGTCGTTAGACGGCGGGCCAAAATGGGAGCCAAAGAATATCCCATAGGGCTCAGTCTTGAGCTCAGTCTTCAGCCTAACCTCTGATCCTACAGGAAGATCAATAGAGACATTAGGAGTAATATTTTAAAGGAGGATTCATTAATACTTACTGCTTTCATTGATATTGTAAAGCAGTTTGTGACAGTGTTGGTGTAAAAGGGTTTTATAAATATAATTTGATTGATGTTGATGTGCCGATAGTAGTGAAAAAGGCAAATCTCTGTTTACAGTTGATAATTTATTACCAGTTTAAACAAATGACCAAGGCTGTGTATATTCATATTAACTTCTCTAGGGTAGGGGGCAGCATTTGGAATTTTGGATGAAAAGCATGTCCAAATTAAACGGCCTGCTACTCGGGCCCAGAAGATATGATATGCATATAACTGGTAGATTTGGATAGAAAACACTCTAAATTTCCAAAACTGTTAAAATCGTGTCTGTGAGTATAACATAACTGATTTGGCAGGCGAACACCTGAGAAAAATCCATTGAGGAAGTAGTTTTTTTTGTTGGTTTTGTAGTTTTCTATTCAATGCCATTACAAAATCCATTGACTTAGGACTCAATTTGCAGTTCCTATGCCTTCCACTAGATGTCAACCGTCTTTAGAAATGGTTTCAGGCTTGTATTCTTATAAATGAGGGAGTAAGACCAGTCTGAATGAGTGGACGTGTCACAGAGCTTTTTCATGCGCAATCCAGAGAGAGTGCATTTCTTGTTACCCTTTTATATTGACAACGTTATTGTCCGGTTGAAATATTATAGATCATTTAGGCTAAAAACAACCTGAGGATTGGATATAAACATCGTTTGACATGTTTCTCTGAACTTTACGGATACAATTTGGATTTTTTGTCTGCCTGTTTTGACTGCGTTTGAGCCTGTGGATTACTGAAGAAAACGCGCAAACAAAACTGAGGTTTTTGAATATAAAGAGACTTTATCGAACAAAAGGAACATCTTTTGAATAAATTAATGTCTTCTGAGTGCAACCATATGAACATCATCAAAGGTAAGGCATTAATTATATCTCTATTTCTAAGTTTTGTAACTCTTCTGCTTGGCTGGTTACTGTTTGTAATGATTTGTCAACTGGGCTATGTTCTCAAATAAGGTATGCTTTCGCCGTAAAGCATTTTTTCAATCTGACACCGTGGTTGGATTCACAAGAAGTTAATCTTTAAACATATGTAAAATAAGTTTTGTTTTCTGAATTTTTATAATGAGTATTTCTGTATTTGAATTTGGCGCTCTGCAATCTCACTGGATATTGGCCAGATGGGACGCTAGCGTTCCACTTACAATACAGAGGTAAATTCATGGTAACACTTTATTTTAACGGTCCGTAGTAAACCATTTATTAATCATTACTCCCACATTTATAACCCATTTACAGTTTGCCATAATGGCCCAGAGGGGATGGCTGCCGTTTTATGGGCTCCAAACCAACTGTGCTATTTTGTGTGTTTATTCGCATTGTTTGTAACTTATTTTGTACATAATGTTGCTTCTACCATCTCCTATGACCGAAAAGAGCTTCTGGATATCAGAACAGCAATTACCCACCTCAAACTGGACAAATATTTTTCTTTAATGAGTCCGACACGAAGGATATACTGCTTCTCTGAGACCAGGCCCAAATCCCTGTCATTTGCGGGAAGAATAGATGGAAATATAGGGGGTGTCCCGCCTCGACCATCCGTTCTATTGGCTAACGAGCAATCACTGGTGAATAAACTGGATGATATCCTACCAACTGGACATTAAAAACTGTAATATCTTATGTTTCACCGAGTCATGGCTGAACGACGACACGGATAATATACAGTAGGCTGGGTTTTCCGTGCATCGGCAGGACAGAACAGCTACATCTGGTAAGATGAGGGGTGGGTGTGTGTGTCTATCTGTCAATAACAGCTGGTGCGCAATGTCTAATATTAAGGAAGTCTTGAGGTATTGCTCACCTGTGGTAGAGTACCTAATGATAAGCTGTAGACCATACTTTCTACCAAGAGAGTTTCGATCTATATTTTTCCGTAGCCGTCTATTTACCACCACAAACCGACACTGGCACTAAGACGCACTCAACGAGCTGTATAAGGCCATAAGCAAACAAGAAAACGCAAATTCAGAAGCGGCGCCACTAGTGGCCGGGGACTTTAATGTACGCAAACTTAAATCCGTTTTACCTCATTTCTACCAGCATGTCACATGTGCAACTAGAGGGAAAAAAACAATAGACCATCCTTACTCCACACACAGAGATGCATACAAAGCTCTCCCTCGCCCTCCATTTGGCAAATCTGACCATAATTTTATCCTCCTGATTCCTGCTTACAAGCAAAAACTAAAGTAGGGAGTATCAGTGACTCGCTCAATACAGAAGTGGTCAGATGACGTGGATGCTGCGCTACAGGACAGTTTTGCTAGCACAGACTAGAATATGTTCCGGGATTCATCCAATGGCATTGAGGAGCCACCGGTATCAATCCAAAAGTGCATCGAAGACGTCATCCCCACAGTGACCATATTCCAACCAGAAGCCAAGGATACAGGCAACATCCGCACCGAGCCAAAGGCTAGAGCTGCCGCATTCAAGGAGCGGGACACTAATCCGGACACTTATAAGAAATCCCGTTATCAAACAGGCAAAGCTCGTCTGTGGCAGGGCTTGCAAACTATTATGGACTACAAAGAGAAACACTGCCGTGAGCTGCCCAGTGACACGAGCCTACCAAACGAGCTAAATGCCTTTTATCCTCGCTTCGAGGCAAGCAACAAGCACCAGCTGTTCCGGACGACAGCGTGATCATGCATGCGCGGACAAACTGGCAAGGGTCTTCACTGACATTTTCAACCTCTCCTTGACCGAGTCTGTAATACCTACATGTTTCAAGCAGACCACCATAGTCCCTGTGCCCAAGAAAGTGATGGTAACCTGCCTAAATGATTACCGCTCCGTAGCACTCTCGAACACCAATTCGCATACCACCACAACAGATCCATAGATGACATAATCTCAATCGCACTCCACACTGCCGTCTCCAACCTGGACAAAATGAACATCTACGTGAGAATGCTGTTCATTGACTACCTGCTCAGCGTTCAACACCATAGTGCCCACAAAGCTCATCACTAAGCTAAGGACCCTGGGACTAAACACCTCCATCTGCAACTGGATCCTTCCTGACAGGCTACCCCCAGGTGGTAAGGGTAGGCAAACAATACATCTTCCACGCTGATCCTCAACATGGGGGCCCCTCAGGGGTACGTGTTTAGTCCCCTCCTGCACTCCCTGTTCACCCATGACTGCGTGGCCAAGCACGACTCATTAAGTTTGCTGACAACACAATAGTGGTCGGTCTGATCACAGACAACGATGAGACAGCCTATAGGGTGGAGGTCAGAGACCTGTCAGTGTGGTCCCCAGGACAACAACCTCTCCCTCAACGTGAGGAAGACAAAGGAGCTGATCGTGGACTACAGGAAAAGGAGGGACGAACACGCCCCCATTCACATCGACAGGGTGGTAGTGGAGTGGGTTGAGAGCGTGAAGTTTCTTGGTGTCCACATCACCATCATGGAGAAAACCACACCAAGACAGTCGTGAAGAGGGCACGACAACGCCTTTTCCCCCTCAGGAGACTGAAAAGATTTGGCATGGGTCCCCAGATCCTCAAAGGTCTACAGCTGCACCATCGAGAGCATCCTGACCGTAAGGCGCTACAGAGGGTAGTGCGTATGGCCCAGTACATCACTGGGGCCAAGCTTATTTATATATTATCTTAACTCTATCTCTATTTCTTGAACTGCATTGTTGGTT
Organism: Oncorhynchus kisutch; assembly: GCF_002021735.2. Lineage (NCBI taxonomy): Eukaryota > Metazoa > Chordata > Actinopteri > Salmoniformes > Salmonidae > Oncorhynchus > Oncorhynchus kisutch. Next base: position 24,455,305 of record NC_034203.2, on the reverse strand, counting down.
AACTTCTTGGTGACAGGGGGCAGTATTTTCACATCCGGATGAAATGCATGCCCAAATTCAACTGCCTGCTACTCCCCAGAAGATAAGATATGCATATTATTAGTACATTTGGATAGAAAACACTCTGAAGTTTATAAACTGTTTGAATCATGTCAGTGAGTATAACAGAACTTATTTAGCAGGCGAAACCCAGAGGACAAACCATTCAGATTTCTTTTTTTGAGGTCACTCTCTTTTCAATGGGTGTTCATTGGGAATCCAGATTTCTAAGGGACCTTCTTGCAGTTCCTACCACTTCCATTGGATGTCACCAGGCTTTAGAAATTGGTTGAGTTTTTTCCTTTGTGTAATAAAGAAGTAGCACTGTTCAGAACGAGGGTAACTTCAAGTGTACTGTTTGATAGAGGCGCATGACCAGAAAGCTAGCTACAGTTTGTTTTCCTCCTGTATTGAACACAGATTATCCCGTCTTCAATTTTATCGATTATTTACGTAAAAAAAATACCTAAAGTTGTATTAAAAAAGTAGTTTGAAATGTTTTGGCAAAGTTTACAGGTAACTTTTAAGATATTTTGTAGTCACGTTGCGCAAGTTGGAACCTGTGTTTTTATGGATCAAACGCGCCAAATAAATGGACATTTTGGATATATATCGACGGAATTAATCGAACAAAAGGACAATTTGTGATGTTTATGGGATATATTTGAGTGCCAACAAAAGAAGCTCGTCAAAAGGCATGAATTATATTTTTATTTCTGCATTTTGTATCGCACCTGAAGGGTTGAAATATGCTTTTCTCTCTTTTGTTTACGGAGGTGCTTACTCAGATAATAGCATCGTTTGCTTTCGCTGAAAAGCCTTTTTGAAATCTGACATGTTGGCTGGATTCACAACAAGTGTAGCTTTAATTTGCTATCTTGCATGTGTGATTTAACAAAAGTTAGATTTTTATAGTAATTTATTTTAATTTGGCGCTCTGCATCTTCCCTGGCTTTTGGCCAAGTAAGCATTTCCCGGTAAGGTCGACACCTGTTGTATTTGTGCATGTGACAAATAAAATGTGATTGGATCATAAAGTAATTTGGCAGTCCCTAATCTAGTGAGCAGTATTGAACCCTAATCCTAAATGGTGTGCAATCTTTTTGTAAATGGCTTATAAATGGTTTATTATGTTAAAATAAAGTGTAACCTTATTTATTTACCTTTCCCCCAGGGTGTGGGGAGCATGGGGAGGACGGGGGAGAGGGGCTCCTCCTTTACCAATGACAGGTCTGGGTAACGGCTTATCTCCACGCCAACCACACTTTCTGGGGACGAGGAGGGGACAAAACTATCTGGTGTGTCCCGGTCCTTACAATGCTCCTGTCCAAGCCTGTTACTGTGACAGAGAGGGAGGGGGTTGAGAGAAACATTATATAACATTAGTATGTATCAAAACAACAATGTTGGTCAACCTATTTTTCACAAAAAATAACATTGCATATCCCAGGCTTCCCTAAACTGAGAACATTGTGTTGAGATTGTTTTGGAGTCTGTGAAAGATTGTATGGTATATCTACAACCTAGTCTGAGTACATACAGGAAGATAATTGTTTTTAGACAAATAGGCTATTTTCACACAAATATAATTGCGTTCACAACTGTAAATTGTCTCGATCAGAGTTCTCAAAGCTAAGAACATTATGTAGAAATGGTTGTGTAGTCAAGTCTGTCTGAAAGCTTGAATCATATACAGTGAGCCCCAAAAGTATTGGGACAGTGGATGCTACCATGATTACGGATAATCCTGAATTAATTGTGAATAATGAGTGATAAATTAGGCTTAAATATCATACCCCCCAAAAAATGTTAACCTCCCATGTTATTATAATGGTGAGAGGTTAGCATGTCTTTCTTGGGGGTATGATATTTGTGCGTCTGTAACTTTCTCACTCATCATTATTCAAGATTAATTCAGGACTATCCATAATCATGATAGCATCCACATTCATATAAGTGTTTAAAAACATATTCTATTCTTATTTACAATAAAAGTGACTCCAAAATCTCACAACACATTATTTATCATTCATTTCTATTGGCTACAAAATAATCTAAAACACAACCAAAACAAACAGCAAATGCATCCAACAAATGTTGTTGAGTCACAAGCTTGATGAGTGGCGCAGTGGTCTAAGGCACTGCATCTCAGTGCTAGAGGCATCACTACAGGCCCTGGTTTGATTCCAGGCTGTATCACAACAGGCCGTGATTGGGAGTCCCATAGGGCGGCACACAATTGGCTCAGCATCGTCCAGGTTAAGGTTTGGCCGGGGTAGGCTGTCATTGTAAATAACAATTTGTTCTTAACTGACTTGCCTAGTTAAATAAAGGTTAAAAAACATAAACAAAAATAAAAGGTAATCATTGCGTGCTAGGAATATGCACTTTAACCTCATTTCAAATCCAAAGTGCTGTATACACAGCCAAAACAACAACAAAAATGTAATTGTCCCAATACTTGGAGCTCACTACATGTATCTACAGCCTCGTCCGAGTACCCAGATCAAGGAGAATGCATGTTTTTAGACAAATATTAGTATACAAAGTGTCCACTGCACGGTCTATGAATGTGCAATTCAAATGAATCTTTGTCCAAGTAGGGAAAATGATTGTGTGGCCAAGTATTTACAGAATACACTGTAATCACAATGACAGGTTTAGAAAGTAATACGGCATCATTAAGATGTAAAGCATAACCAAAGACATCCCTCCTAATCCCTCCTAATTAGGATTGCAAAATTCTGGTAATTTTGCTGAAATGACCAGATTCTACAGAAACCCTGGTAGGAGGATTGCAGATTTTCTGCTAATTCCCTATTGATTCCGGGAATCTTGAAGGATTTCTGGAAAACCTGGGAATTTGGGGGAAATTACTGTAATTTGCAACCATACTCCTGATTGCCCTGTTATGGGGAGCAGAGGCCTTACTTACCTGAGTTCCTCCTGGTTGTTGTGAGGGGGCGTGGGAAGGGAGGCTGGCACGTCCACAGTTTTAGGTCCCTGAGCAATGGCTCGGGCCAGCAGGTCCTCCTCGGTCCTGAATGGGACGTGGAGCGGCTTGGAGACCAGATTTTTGGACACTACATAGAAGAGGAACATATGAATGAGACATTAAGATTGGTCCTAACAGCATGACACTACAGTTGGAAATTGTTGCAAAAACTTTCATGGCCATTTTCTCAATAGGGGTTGGGGAAAGGTTATGAACTTTCAAAACAGCATAACCTTCTCAACACATTTCAGAATGCTGTGTATAATACATAATTTTGAGGTAAAAAAAAACAGCTTCAGAGATTCAGCAAGCTGGAACTAATCTACCAATAACCCCTGGTCACCTGTGACCTCTGAACCCTCCCCAGTGCTCACCCATGGCAGCAGCTTTGCTGGCTAGCTCCTCTGTAGTGGCAAAGCCGTTGATCATCTTCTGTCGGTTTACAGGTGGAGGAGTCGGAGGGAGTGAAGCCGGCGGGGTGGGGGGGTTGCTCAGATTGTTCTGCTTTGAAGAAACAAGCCAAGGAATACATGTCAACATACTACAACAGGGGATATATAATATTGTATCATAGTTGTCTCTTGCAACCACAAATCACTGCTTCAAAGGCACCAAAGGCATCATTCAACTTCATCTTAATTAAAGTGTCTTGTGCCTGGGGCTGGTCTAGTGGGTAGCGCCAGCACCTTCTGCGCACACAGTATGCAGTACATGTTTGTGTGGGATCCCTCCATCTCTCCCTAGCTCATTCAAAGTCTGTCTCTTTTTAAATAAAAATACGAGATAAGTATTTTTTTTTTTTAAAGAACAAAATGACCTCCAGTTGGAGGTGAGGCCTCACCTTGTAGGTGAGCTGGGAGTAGTAGTCAGAGACTCCGTCCAGAGAGCCACTGCCAAATGTCCCAGACAGGAGGTTCTCACCGTTCAGCTGGCCGCTGCCGTAGGGGGCAAAGTGAGAAAAGTTCATCCCTATCAGGGGCTCCATGAGGGGCAGAAGGGACAACTGCTGTAGGACGAGAGAGAGGAAGGGAGATGGAGAGAAACAGAGAAGAGGTTACGCATATTTATTTATCTATTTAACCCTTTAATATTTGACCAGAGAATATGACAACATTCTTATTTCCAGTAATGACCTAGGGAAGAGTTACAGCCAGGGGAGAAGAAAGGCGAGAGGTTGAATGTGCTAATGATGATAGAACTATATGTGAAGTGAGAGGAATGTTCCTTGGTGGTGTAAAACTGCCTGCCAACTTCCATAATTACCTCAGATATAGAGTGAGCTCCAAAAGTATTGGGACAGTGAACATTTTTGTTGTAGTTTTGACTCTGTTCTCCAGTACTTTGGGTTTGAAATGATAAAATGATTATGAGGTTAAAGTGCAGACTGTCAATTTAAATTTGAGGGTATTTTAATCCATATCGTGTGAACTGTTTTCGAAATTAGAGTACTTTTTGTACAAGTCCCCCATTTTGAGGACCAAAAGTGGGACAAATTCACTTATGTGCATTAAAGTTTAGTATTTGGTCCCATATTCCTACAGTAGCACGCAATAGATTACATCAAGCTTTTGACTTTACAATCTTGGATTCATTTGCTGTTTGTTTTGGTTGTGTTTCAGATTATTTTGTGCCCAATAGAAATGAATGGTAAATAATGTATTGTGTCATTTTGGAGTTTATTGTAAATAAGAATTGAATATGTTGCTAAACACATCTATATTAATGTGGATGCCACCACCATTATGGATAGTCCTGAATGAATCAATCGTGAATAATTATGAGTGAGAAAGTTAGACGCGCAAATATCACACCCCCAAGACATGCTAACCTTTTACCATTACGATAACAGATGAGGTTAGCATTTGGGAGGGGGGCACGATATTATTTCGACTGTAACTTTCACACTCATCATTATTCACAATTAATTCAGGACAACAGTACCAGTCAAAAGTTTGGACACCGACTCATTCCAGGGTTTTTCTTGAATTTTTACTATTTTCTACTTTGTAGAATAATAGTGAAGACATCAACACTATGAAATAACACATATGGAATCGTGTAGTAACCAAAAAAAGTGTTCATCTAATCAAAATATATTTTTATATTTGAGATTCTTCAAAGTAGCCACCCTTTGCTTTGATACAGTTTTGCACACTCTTGGCATTCTCTTAACCAGCTTCATGAGGTAGTCACCTGGAATGCATTTAAATTAACAGGTGTGCCTTGTTAAAAGTTGATTTGCGGAATGTATTTCCTTCTTAAAGAGTTTGTGACAAGGTAGAAGAAAGCCCTATTTGGTAAAAGACCAAGTCCAAATTATGGCAAGAACAGCTCAAATAAGCAAAGAGAAACGACAGTCCATTATGAAGGTCAGTCAATGTGGAAAATGTAAAGAACTTTGGAAGTTTCTTCCGCCACAGGAAAGGAAGACCCAGAGTTTCCTCTGCTGCAGAGGATACGTTCATTAGAATTACCAGCCTTCAGCAACAGCAGCACAAATAAATGCTTCACAGAGTTCAAGTAACAGACACATCTCAACATCAACTGTTCAGAGGAGATTGGTGAATCAGGACTTCATTGTCAAATTGCTACAAAGCAACCACTACTAAAGGACACCAATAATAAGAAGAGACTTGATTGGGCTAAGAAACACAAGCAATGAACATTAGAATGGTGGAAACCTGCCCTTTGGTCTGATGAGTCCAAATCTGAGATTTTTGGTTCCAACCGCCGTGTCTTTGTGAGACACAGAGTAGGTGAACGGATGATCTCTGCATGTGTGGTGTGATGGTGCTTTGCTGGTGACACTGTCTGTGATTTATTTAGAATTCAAGGCACACTTATCCAGCACGGGTACCACAGCATTCTGCAGCAATTCGCAATTACATCAGGTTTGAGCTTAATGGGACTATCATTTGTTTTTCAACAGGACAATGACCCAAAACACACCTCCAGGCTCTGTAAGGGATATTTTACCAAGAAGGAGAGTGATGGGGTGCTGCATCAGATGACCTGGCCTCCACAATCACCTGACCTCAACCCAATTGAGATGGTTTAGGATGAGTTGGACCGCAGAGTGAAGGAAAAGCAGCCAACAAGTGCTGAGCATATGTGGGGACGCATTCCAGGTGAAACTGGTTGAGAGAATGCCAAGAGTGTGCAAAGTTGTCATCAAGGCAAAGGGTGGCTACTTTGAAGAATGAAAAATATAAACTATATTTTGATTTGATGAACACTTTTTTTGGTTACTACATGATTCCATATGTGTTATTTTATAGTTTTGATGCCTTCACTATTATTCTACAATGTATAAAATAGCAAAGATAAAGAAAAAACCTTGAATGAGTAGGTGTGTCCAAACTTTTGACTGGTACTGTATGCGTAATCATGGTAGCATATACATTAATGTAAATGTGTTTAGAAATATATTCTATTCTTATTTACAATACAATTGGGCACAAAATATACTAAAACACAACCAAAACAAATAGCAAATGCATCCAAAAAGTGTGTAGAGTCCAAAGATTGATGTAATCATTGCGTGCTAGGAATATGGGACCAAATACTACACTTTTGACTACTTTAATCCACAAGTGAATATGTCCCAATAATTTTGGTTGCCTGAAATGGAGGGACAATGTACAAAAAGTGCTGTAATTTCTAAACGGTTCACAAGATATAGATGAAAATACCCCCAAATTATACCTGACAGTTTGCACGTTAACCTCACTCATTGCAACATTTCAAATCCAATGCAGGAGTACAGAGCCAAAACAACAAAACATTTGTCACTGTCCCAATTTGGAGCTCACAAATAGCACCAAGTCAAATGAACATACTTGGGGTATTATTCACATCTTCAACTCCGCTGTGGCGGCTATGTGTTTAGTGGAAGTCTGTGGGTAATTTATCCTTGTTTATTGATTACAGCGATTACTGGGTATTTCAAATTGAAGCGTGTTTGGAAAGTCTAGATTTCCCATTCAATTCATTTTCTACAATTATCCTTCCCACATAGGAAGGAAACGAAGACAGCAATTACTTATCAAAATGACAGTAATTTAAACTTCAACAAAACAGCACGTAAATTGTAATAAAAGAGCTGGTTGACTGTTTGATAATAACGTTTGGAGAGAAAAACAATATTATTTATGTCTCATTTATCAGTGATATGCAGACAGTATGGTGTAGCAGCACCCAGTAGGCTAGGATACCATTTGTTTCAATTTACATCATTTTTATATGGTCCCTCTGCCCTCCAGGAGACCATATCATGGCTCCATGCCATCAAACTGAATACCGGTATGCAATCAAACTGTGTAGTTTCTATCGCAATTAACTAAAGCCATTTATGAAGTGATGCGGCTGCATACAGATTTAATCAATGAAGAGCACCATGGGGGGGGTTATAATATGTCCCATTCTTCTCCATAATAACCACCAGTAATGCCTGGGTGTATAACTGTCAAACCTAGCAGCTTCATTTGCTAGTCCATTAACACGGCAGTAATGTGGCTATGATGCATGTAATGGTATCAGCATACACACACCCGGGGCACAGTCCTATCTGTAATTAGCTAGCTCTGTGGTCGATGCATCACAGCGCTGTTAAAGACAGAGCTGTGGAAGGAAACATCTCTGAAGGGATCATTTAGCTCCCCTTAATGTGAGATGAGTAAATGTAACATGCTGAATGTGGCCTATTGGTATAAGAAGAAGTCTAGTCTCTGACGTGTGTGTAGAGTATCAACAGCTTTCAGTTTATTTGTCACGTGCACCGAATGCAACAGGTGTAGTAGACCTTACAGTGAAATGCTTACTTATAGGCCCTAACCAACAGCGTAATTTTTAAGTAAAACATAACTATTAAGTAAACAAAAGATAAATATGGAAATAATAAACAACAGTAAAGACAGTGAAAAATAACAGTAGAGGCTATATACAGTAGAGAGGCTATATACAGTAGAGAGGCTATATACAGTAGAGAGGCTATATACAGTAGAGAGGCTATATACAGGAGAGAGGCTATATACAGGAGAGAGGCTATATACAGGAGAGAGGCTATATACAGGAGAGAGGCTATATACAGGAGAGAGGCTATATACAGTAGAGAGGCTATATACAGTAGAGGCTATATACAGTAGAGGCTATATACAGGAGAGAGGCTATATACAGTAGAGAGGCTATATACAGTAGAGAGGCTATATACAGGAGAGAGGCTATATACAGTAGAGAGGCTATATACAGGCAGCGGTTAGTCTGACTAATTGAGGTAATATGTATGTGTAGGTATGGTTAATGTGACTATGCCTATAAGTGATGTCTACTCCCTACCTGTTTGAGCTGGGTCATTAGTGTATCAGTGCTGGAGTGCACCAGTTGCTTCTCCTCCCCTTCTTTCTTCCTCTTCTTGTAACGAGAGGCGGGCCTCTCTCCTCCTTTGGGGTTCCTCTTGTTCCTGCCTTTCCTCTTCTCCTGTCCTGTGAGCAGTGGTCCTGGGAACTCTGGAAGGCCAGAGAGCTGTCCGTCTGAATATGCCTGGGAGGAGGTATATGAGTACTGTGTCAATTGTCATAGAGACACTGGTAAGAAAGCAGTGTCTCGTTTATCGGCAATCACAAAAATATCTATATAAAAAAAAACATGACATGATACCACGCTGTTCATAAATAACTTTTACAATTCACAACTCTTAAGCCTTGGGTATTTCCACCAACACCACCATTATTTTTAGCAGGAGAAGATCTGAGAGACCATTTCATGAATCACGACTCAGCCTAAACTACTGCCTCCTACTATGACGCACAGCAGTTGTCACAGGCAGCAACCCATTGGACAGATTCACTGAACCAGACTCAGAGCCTACTTGGCTTGGCTGTGACTCACACTGGCTGCTCATCTACCTACATAGCAAGCTAGCGGTCACTGTGACTCAATGGAGGCTGGTGGAGGGAGAAATCGGAGGATAGACTTATTGTAATTAATGGAACTGGATCGTTCCATTTATTCCATCCCAACTGTTACAATGAGCCTTCACCAACCTTCACTGCCATGCCTCATCTACCAGACCGACTCACCCCGTTGCTGTCCATGGAGCTCTGCCTTAGCAGCAGGGCCTTACAGTCTGCATCCGCCTCCTCTTCCTCAGACCTCAGGCTCTTGTCTGACCGTTGGTGGGGAAGCCCTGGTCCATTAAGAGGCGTCTGCCTGTTCTTCAACAGGTGTTTGAGGAGTTCGTTGTTACTCCCAGATTCCCCTTTTGCTCCCCCGCCGTGGGAGGGGCTCTGTACTGCAGCTCCACCCTCCTCCTTCACCGTACCCATCCCTGAGCCCATGTGCGAGGAGGTGCCATCTCTGGGTCCGTGGCACTCGGTGCTCTCAGTCTGCTCCAGCTTAATGTTGCTGAGGATGCGCTCCTGCTCCAGAGCTTGGGCCCTGGCTAGGGAGATGTCTGATGGGAGGCTACCCATCCCTACAGGCTGCCCAACACCACCCAGCCCTCCACCCAGCCCTCCAGAGAGCTGCCTCTCCAGCTCTGAGTGGCTATGGCTGGGGGTAGAGGTGGAGGAGCCAAGTAAGGGGGACCTGGAAAGGTCTTGGTCCCCGAAAAGGTGGGCGTTGTTCCTGGTGGGTGTGGAGGATGTGTCTGACCGGCAGGGCGTCAGAGGGGCAGTCAGGTCAGAGCGCGGCGTGGACGGCGTTTTCACAGAATCTGCATCGTCATTGTCTTTCTTCTTCTTCCTGTTTCTTTTCTTCTTGCCATTCTCATCCGGGATGATGTTGGAGTAGAGCTGGATCAGAGACTGACCCGAGCCGGGGAAGTTGGAAGGCAGGGGCGTGGTGGAGTTGCCGCTCCCAAATGGAGGGCCTTCCCCGGGCATCTGTGGCATCACGCCTGGGCCGCTGAACCTCCGGGGTCTGTGTGGACCCTGGGCGAAGTTACCCTGTAGTACCATGTTATCAGGCCCAAAACCAGGTCCCATGTCCTGAGGAATCATCCCGTTACCCATTATGGCCCTCCGGTCTCCGCCTTGTATGAAGGCCCCGGGAGGAGAGCCCATCCCTGGCTGCATGGGCTGCTGCAGGGGGAACATCGGTCCTAACTGCTGCATGAAGTCCTGGGGCAGCTCAGCATTGAAGAACGGCATCTGAGAGAGGGGCACCATGTTCCCCCCGTCAGGCCCCAGCATGCCTTGCTGTTCCATCTCCATGCGTTGTTTTAGGGCGCGCTGACGTTCTACTTCCTGCATTAGTTGGACCCTTTGCCTCTCCTGCTGCTCTCTCAGCCTCTCCCGACGCTCTCTCTCCTGGAAGCCCTCACTAAACGGGTTGTTGTCGTCAAACTTCAAACCGGAGCCCTGTGGGGGTTTGACCCCGCCGGGTTGAGGCTGAGGCTGGTTTTCCATGGGCATCTGCTGGGGCATTTGGGGAGGCATCTGCTGGGGCAGTTGGGGAGGCATCTGCTGGGGCATTTGGGGAGGCATCTGCTGGGGCATTTGGGGAGGCATCTGCTGGGGCATTTGGGGAGGAATCTGCTGGGGCATTTGGGGAGGAATCTGCTGGGGCATCTGTGGGGGCTGCTGAGGCAGGTTGCCCATGGGCAGTTGAGGCTGCTGAGCTGGGTTTCCCATGGGAACCTGAGGGGGCATATTGGGTCCGCCCATGGGCATGGGAGCTCCAGGATGCCAGCCTGCTGGTGCGTTGGGCATGGGCATTTGTTTTGGGGGGGCGTTTGGCTGGCCTGGATGGATTGGCACCTGCTGCACCATGTGGTTCATAGATGGGTGGTTCATTGGAGGCCCACTTGGTACAATGCCGGCAGGGCCGCCTTGTATTGGTGGCATTCCTGGCACTGCTGCTGGCATCCCAGTGGGAGGCAGGCCACTGCCACCCTGCTGCTGCTTCACACCATACTCCTCGATCAGGTCAGCATGCTCTTTCTGCTGCTTCCGGATCTGAAAGGACAAGAACCAAAAATATATATTACATAAGAACATGGACAAACAGCTGGCAAGACAGACAATAACAATTCAACATTTGTATTGACATAATTACAAGGAGCTTTGAACATTTTGGTCAGGTCTCAAAACTTAGTTCCAAGCAAGGGCAGTTTGAGGGTTGAATTGAGGGCATAGCCTAATGTTATGGTAAGACAGTGGTATAGTACTGATGAAGAAAGTGACATTACATACCTGCTCCAGCTGTTTCTGCACTACACCCTGCTGCTCCGTCAAGTGTTTGAGCTGCTCTGCGTCCTCCTCAGGGAACTCCCTTCCAGCCTTCTTGGCCGTCCTCTGCTTGGCACACAGGGCCTTCTTGGACTTTCTGTGGGCGCCGATCTTCTCCTCCAGAAATTTCTGCTGCATCTGGAGCAGCTGCTGGGTCTCCTGGAGCCACTCCTCGTACTGAGTCCTCTGAGCATTGTCTGAGGGAAGCGACAGAGTGAGTTTTCATAGTACTTATGTACATTAACAATATTTATTACAAAAGCATTTTGGGCTAAGCCTGGTAAAGCCAAGAAAATCTGAGGGGGGGGAGAGAATTTTTTATTTTTACAGATTTATACCATTATTGAACTATGGCTCATAAATCAAAAGGATACATTTACGGACGATTGTGAATGTTAACAGAGGTGAACTTACTGACAAAACCTGGTCCAAAAGTGGGAGGATTGGGCCTTGTCACTGAGGGTGTCAGCTTGCCATCCTGGTTTGAAATTGACAAACAATAAATTGATGTTATAATTTGTGTTTTCCTAGTATGCTTTGTGTATGAAAGACGACTTAAGAGAGCTGACTTGGTTAAGTGTTTCAGTTACCTGTCCAACGGCCTGTGGAGGAACAGGGGTGCTTTCAGGACATGGTGCCGCAGGACCAGGTTGGAACCTGTTTATGACAATTGGTGTCATCCCCATGTTGTTTTGAACCATGACTTTGTTGATGCCTTTCAGAGCGACCATCTTTGCTTTCATTATAGGGTCAGTGATGGCATCAAAATCTGCAGACCAAAAAAAGTGTGGTCAGCAACATGCCCATTACATAAGACACAAATTCCTCTATGCATATCACTGACATGTATACTGTTTAAAACTCATATCAATGTGAAAGTGAATAACTCGTTTGAACTGGCATAAAGCATTTAGCCTAAACAAAAAATGTCTAATTACCAATGTTGGGAAAAAAAGAGTCACTAGAGGAGCGTTGTCTGATCATGGCCTGCATCTGCCTCTGCTGCTGCTGCTCCTGCCTCTCCTGGTCCAGCAGGTCCTGTAGGAGGAGGGGCTGCTCCTCCAGCAGCAGGGGTCTGTGCCCCCCTGGCCCCGCCTGGCCCAATGTCTGGGCCAACAGGGCCTGCTGAGCCGGGGTCAACCCACTCTGGTCCATCTCAAAGGTAGACATGGATGCTTCTCCTTCTTCTTCTCCCCTGTTAGTTGGATCCATGGTTTGAGATCCCATACTAAGTCCAGAGTTGTTCTGAGTGTCTTGGTTTGGCTGTGTCATAGAGTTACCACTGCCTTGATTGTCACAGGTAGAGTCCTCTGGTTGCTGCTTGATTAGTAAGCTAGAGAGTACTGGCGTGGAGGCAGAGAGCACTCCTGATTGCTTGTTAGTGTTTCCGTCTGCTTGTTGCTCTGTCCTCTCATTGGACGTCTGAGACAGGTTGTCTTTGTCCTCCATTTTGATCTTATACTCAAAAGTCAGGGAGGAGACGGAACTCTGGCGGCAGTTCACTTCCTGTTTCACATCAGCTGTCTTCTCGGCCATTCCCTCTGACTTCCCCATTCCAGACGTCAAATTGGAGAAGGAAGATGCAGCACCGCCACAGCTAGAACTCCTCTTCTCAGACAAGGCCTTCTGGAAGTCACAGGCGTCGCTGTGGTCTTCCATGGGGTCATTAAGGTCCAGTTCCTCATTGAACAAGTCCTTCTTGACATCGTCCAGGTCGGGGTCCGTGTACGCAATGATGTCGAACTTCCCCGACGTCAGGAAGTCGTCCAGGTGCAGGTCATTTGTCTCTAGGTCTAGGTCTTTGCCGTCTTCTTCCGGATCCAGATTTAGGTTGTCCAGATCGGCATCGACTAGGTCTTTCACCTCAACATCTTCCAGGTCTTTGACGGCCGATTCATCTGTGTCCAGTTTGTCATCCACTCCGTCATTGTTGTTAGCCATGGAGACTCCACCCTGACCATCACTCTTCCCAGGAGAAGGCCCAGGTATCATCATGGAAGCTGACATACCCTGGGTCTCGTTCGAAGCAGGCTGGCTCATGGACCTCATTAGCTGGGCTTGCCTTGGCATGGCTCCCCCTTGCATCTGGGCCTGCTGATGCTGGTGGAGGTTCTCAATGTTGGAGGACAGCTGGCCTTGGCTCATCTGCTGGTCCCCCATTGACTCCATCATCATCCTGGGGCCTTGGTTTGGAGGCAACCGGAATTCAAGCCCTCCCATGAAACCAGGAGGCCTCTGGGGCTGGAGGTCGGGGTCCATGTTGTTCCCTTGCATGCCAGAGGACCCGAAAGGGAGACGAATCCTGCTGTCTCTGTGTCTCAGCTCGATGAAAGGCTGGCCCATAATGTTGTGCTGTTGCATTGGCACACCACTAGGAGGGAAATGCTGGGGGAGCCCCATAGGGTTGCCCCCCATGGACTTGGCCATATCTACAGACATGGAGCGTCTCATCCCAGGGTGGATGTCCTGCATGGGGTGAGGGCCTCTGGGGAAGAACTCCTGGCTACCATGAGGTCCCGGTCCACTAGGTGGAAATGCAAACCTGAGCAATCGAAAGAAAAAATACATTTAACACATATTCCAGTGCCGAGTTACCTCCGAAACATTCAATCTAGAATGACTCTGTTTTTTCGTAGACTAGAAATTCATGAGTCATACAAAAAATAAGGTCTTATTTATTAAGTCTGTAAGGACAGTAATATCAGTTACAAACCTTGGCCCCTGATGTCTGATATTAGGATCACCCGAGTATTGTCCTATGGGGAACTGACCCTCATTAGGGAAAGGGCCTCGCTGGTCCCCTGGGAAGGGTCCAGATCCAGGGAACCTCATTGGTCCGCTCATGGGGCCCGGCCCAGGGTAAGGTGGAGGGGGCCGGCTGAACATCTCACCCTGTTGTCCGTGTCCCTCGTGCGGCCAGGGTCGGGGTGTCCCAGGACCAGGGGCCATGATACCAGCGTTCTCCTGGCGGATGGCACTCCTCTGCTGCTGCTGCTTCAGGATAAGCTCTCGGATGCGTTGACGCTAAATAAAACAACACGAACTGTCAGACCTCCAACTAGATAATTCATGTTTCATGCCAGAACTCTACTGAATATTTGATTGAAAAAAAAAAGTGATAGAAATGTATTAGCTATTAATCACCGTGGCTTCAAGCTTGCCAAGGGATACAAATGTTAATTTAAGTGAATACTGAAACGGGTGAAATTTATCTGGAAGATAATACTTTAAATGAAGATAAGAGCAGTTTAAATAGCGTCAGTCCTACCTGTTTGAGTCTCTCCTCGCTGTCGGCCAGAGAAACACTCTGAACCTCAGAGGGGGTTCCAGGCATCTGGGAGGGGTTTTGCAGCTGTCCTCCAGGGTCCTGGCCTTGCTGCTCCTTCCTATCTGGTCTGTCTGCTGGCTGTGGACGTGGGGTCATGGGCGCCTGCTCGTAAGGATCATGGATAGGCGTCTGGTTGGGCCGTCTGGACGGCGATGGAGAAAATCCCTCATCGGCTATCCCACCGTGATGCTTTGGTGTCTGTGACCCAGGGTGTGGAAAGGGAGCATCTTGGAGCCTAACGCTTTGAGGAGGGGAGAAGGGATCCTGGTTCCCCATGGGACCAGGCCTCTGCCCCCGCAGTCTGCTCAGCCTGTCAGACCCCATCCCTGGCTGCGAGGTGCTTGGAGCCTGGGCGTACGGGTCATTCAGCATAGGCCTGGGGGTCTGGGAGAACATGTCACCGCTCAAAGGCCTGGGTGTTCCAGGTTGACTAGTGTAGGGATCCATGGGGGCTAGTCTCTGGCTGCCTGGGGACTTTGAGAACCTGGGGGGCCGAGGGGTACCAGGTTGCTGTGTGTAGGGATCCATGGAGTGCCCGGGGGACATCCTCTGACCGGGGGGCTGGGGGTGTGGGTGAGGGTGGTGGAAATGGTTCATACCAGGGCGAGTGGTGTTGGGCTGCTGGGAATAAGGGTCAGAGGATTGGCTGTAGTTGTCGTTTGGACGAGGAGTGCCTGGAGGTCGAGCATAGCCGGACTCAAAGAATGGTCTGTTTCCAGGAAGTTGGCTGATAAGGTCATTCATAGGTCTAGGGGTACCTGGCATCTGAGCATAGGGGTCTGATGAGGGTCCTGGGGGTTGGGCAAAGGGGTCATATGTGAAGTGGTCGGGCCTTGGAGTAGAGGGAGCATGGGTGTAAGGGTTTCGGTTGGGTAACTGTGCCATTGGGCCGGGCTGGGGGAAGGGGTGGCCCTGGGTATGGTGCTGGGCCATCCTCGGTGGACTGGTGAAGCTATCATGAGGTCGAGGGGTCAGAGGGGCCTGAGCGTAGGGGTCTCCCTGCTGAGAGAACCGGTCTGGGGGATGAGGCATTGGTCTGTTGAAGGGGTCCTGGGGCTGGGGTGGGGGCATGGGGGTCTTGAACAAAGACTGAGGGACTGAGCCCTGCTCGTTGCTCCCCGGGATGGGAGCTAACAGAGGTCTGGAGTAAGGGTCTGACAGGATCATCCTGTTTTGAGCCATTCGTTGGTAGGCCTCTTGGCGGATCATGGGTCTAGAGTAAGGGTCTCCACGCACTGGAGAGCCTATCAGGGGCCTTCCCTGGGGACCCTGGTTGACTCTGGGTGGGCACATAGGCTTTAGGAAGGGGTCAATGTCCCCAGCAACAGGCCTGGGGGTGTCAGGGGGCTTGGCATAGGGATCCATCTCCCTACTCATAGACGTGGGGGAGCCGAAAGCCTCATGAGCCGGAGACGTGAGCCTCCCTCTGTCCTGTTGCTCCATCAAAGAGGTGGGAGACTTGCCAGACTCCATGGACATCCTGCGACACGCGCTGGGCCCCAGAGTTGGAGGTCTGGGGGTCCCTACCATCTTGGCATAGGGGTCCCAGGGAGAGGAGGGTCTGGAGCTGGATGAGCCAGGGGAGAACACCTGGGGCGACTGGGGCTGAGAGGACCCCCCTGAAGGAGGGGGAGGAGGGGGCCGCAGGAACACATCTTCAGGGGGCCCCGAGGTGGGCGTCCCTGGGAGTTGACGTTGGATGAAGCCCTCTTTCCCCCCGGTGCTGTGCTGCATGGGGGACATGCTGCCGTTGCTGCCGTGCTGGGAGGAAGGACTCTGGTTGCCGCTGTTGTTACCGTCTCCCTCCGACTGGCTGCCTGACTGCTGTTGCTGCTGCTGCAGCTGCTCATTCTTCACCTGCTCCAGCTTCTGGGTGGCTTCGATCTTGGCTTGCTGCCTGCTTTTCTGTCTCATTTGCTGTTGTAGGAACAGGATGAAAGGGCAAAACATGTTTTAGTCTTTCAAATAGTAACCTGAACAAGCAATGCATGTTTGCTTAGCACCCTAAATCCCAAAAGACCAACAAGGAGACTATTTAACTACTGTGTTTGTTTTTTTTGGGATGGGGGAGAAGACTTCCTAAACTGCATCTGAACTGGTTGCTTCTCACGCACACTAGCATACTAACCTGCCTGCACACACTATTACCTCACCTCTCTGAATACAACCTTACCTGTCTAAACTTCCACTCTTGCTCATGCTCTGACTCTTTGGGTTTCAAAGGGTCCTTAAAGAGCAAGTCTGTGTCTAGCGGTATGTTGGGGTCAAACACCTCGTCGGGAGGCTGCAGTGAGGCCGGGGGCAGCTGGGACAGCGGCAGCTGCTGCGACTGCTGCCTCTTCAGACTCTCGTTGGACATCTGAACCTTGTTGATGCGCAGAGCAGCCCTGTTGTCCCTCGCTTTTTGCTGCAGAGCAAAATCAGTCGCAGACACACACGCGTGCAGACACAAACAGAATAAATCATTTCAGTTGGTGCCATGGAAACCTTAGGAGACTATTACTAGTTTGTTTTATTCAGTCGATTTTTTTAATCAAGTGCATGTCCTTAAAACATGGCTTCTGCCAGATAAAATGACTTCTCCGGAATGTAATTACAGGTTCTGTGTGAGGTTAACGCTGAGAACTGTGGTTCTTCTGTTAATAGGGTCATCTGTGAACGGCTGGATTTGAAATAGCACTGGCTTTTTCTAAAAATGATTTAATACTTTTAGTCTGACTCATAAAAAAATACCAGATCAGACTAAATGATTTGGGATTCTCACATTTCCAATGGATGTCTACTGGGGACAATGTAATCTAAGCAGAATTAAAGGCATCTTACCACATACGGGGCCCTGTCTTGCGAACTTGCTTTCCTCCACAGCTTTGCAATCTGTTTGACTCTTGTAGACCAGTCTAAAGTGACAATATTATTTTAAATATTAGACCAACAACATGCTTGCAGCTCAAGAAGGACATCTGATATCATCTTCAATTCTCATACCATCTTCAATTGTAAATTAAGTCATGGTAATGGCTGGATATGCACAAAGATGTGACTGTGACACACACACCTGGGAACTCATCCTTGAGGCTGGGGAAGTTGACATTGGTGTAGAGGACAGGGGCCACAGTGGCTAGTTCCCCCAGAGTCTCCTCCTTCTCCCACTTCAGTGTGCTCCTCTGGGCATTGGACATGGCCTCCGCCTCGCCCCCCTCAGCACCAGGAAGAGGGGTGGGGCCTGGTCCACTGTGGACAGGGCCAGGAGCCCCCTGCCACGAACCCACTGCCTCTCTGGCCATCTGATTAAACTTCCTGTCCCTATAGGAAGGACACAAGAACACGAATTTCAGAAATATACAGGACCAGTCAAAAGTTTGGACACACCAAATCATTCAAGGGTTTTTCTTTATTCTTTACATTATAGAATAATAGTGAAGACATCACAACTATTAAATAGTACATATGGAATCATGTAAGTAACCAAAACAGTGTTCCACTAAATATATTTGAGATTCTTCAAAGTAGGCACCCTTTGCCTAGAAGATAGCTTTGCACACTCTTGGCATTCTCTCAACTAGCTTCATGAGGTAGTCACCCGGAAGGAATTTCAATTAACAGGTGTACCTTGTTAAAAGTGAATTTGTCTTCTTAATGCATTTGAGGGGGTATACAGAAGATAGCCCTATTTGGTAAAAGTCCATATTACGGCAAGAACAGCTCAAATAAGCAAAGAGAAACGACAGTCCATAATAACTAAGACATGAAGGTCAGTCAATGCGGAAAATTTCAAGAACTTTGAAACCCCAAATAAATGCTTCACAGAGTTCAAGTAACAGACACATCTCAACATCAACTGTTCAAAGGAGACTGCATGAATCAGGCCTTCATGGTCGATTGCTGCAAAGAAACCACTACTAAAGGACACCAATAAGAAGATACTACTAAAGGACACCAATAAGAAGAAGAGACTTGCTTGGGCTAAGAAACACGAGCAATGGACATTAGCAATGGAAATCTGTCCTTTGGTCTGATGAGCCCAAATTTGCGATTTTTGATTCCATCTGGCGTGTCTTTGTGAGACGCGGTGTGGATGAACGGATAGTCTCTGCATGTGTGGTTCCCAACGTAAAGCATGGAGGAACTGAAACAGTCTGTGATTTATTTAGAATTCAAGGCACACTTAACCAGCATGGCTACCACAGCATTCTGCAGCGATATGCCATCCCATCAGGTTGGTGCTTGTTGGGACTATCATTTGTTTTTCAACAGGACAATTACCCAAAACACACATCCAGGCTGTGTAAGGGCTATTTGACCAATAAGGAGAGTGATGGAGTGCTGCATCAGATGACCTGGCCTCCACAATCACCAACCTCAACCCAATTGAGATGGTTTTTGATGAGTTGGACCGCAGAGTGAAGGAATGCCAAAAGTGTGCATACAGTAGCTGTCATCAGGGCAATGGGTGAAGAATATAAAATCTATTTTTGATTTGTTTAACACTTTTTTGTTTACTACATGGGTCCATATGTGTTATTTCATGGTTTTGATGTCTTCACTATTATTCTACAATGTAAAAAATAGTAGAAATAATGAAAAACCCTTGAATGAGTAGGTGTGTCCACAGTTTTGACTGGTACTGTACAAAAAAACATGTAGTTATCATTTTCATTGTTTGGTAGAGCACAAGCGTCCGCCAGTAACTGAGTCACTAGCAATGCTTGCAATTTGAGGTGTTTGAATCGTGTAGTTATGCTACATACTGTGTACTTACTATGACTGAGATATGTGGTTGTCCCACCTATCTATCTTAATGCACTAACTGTAAGTTGCTCTGGATAAGAGCGTCTGCTAAATGACTAAAATGTAAATGTTAGGCAGATACCTTCAAATACTAATCCGGCATGTATGACATAGCATTCATTACAGTTTGTCAGATCATTATGTGGATAGAGAGAGTGCTTTCCAGGACAAGGTAAGTTTTGCAGTTAGTACCTTGGATTGTCAGTGAAAGGCATGCGGTGGAGGGGGGAGAAGTTATCTGGGATACATGATTCTGCTCCGGGATGGGGCGGATTCAGAGGGAATCGTTGGTTAGGTCCCATCAGCCCGTTTATCATTGGCATCCGTGGAAACATGGCATTCCCTGTATGGAAAAACAAATTATTATATCAATGCATTACTTTGGGCAAACCATGCTCACGTGCAACCTCACCTGAGACCTGAATACTTGCATTGGCTCCCAGAGCTAATGCCTAGGCTTTATCTCAGTGGGCTGTTTTGTGGTACACTGAAGACCCAGCTGGTTACATAGGTCTGATAAAATATTCAGATAAGAGCAAAAGACTGCCAGTAACTGCTACAGGATCAATATAGGTATCATACCTGCATGTGGGTGTGTCAGGCTGGCTCCAGGTGGGCCGTGGGGGTGAGGCAGCTGTGGTGGATGGCTGGGGCTCAGGACGGCAGTGAACAGGTCCTCCACGTCCTTCCCCTCCAGCTCTATGGGGGGCACCAACAGAGACAACACAGTTAAAATGGATAGAGACAGATAATACTAACGTTCGGTTATGTTTAACCCTGGTTCTCTGAAGGAGAGGAACGGACAGAGTGATTTCAAAAATAGTGGTTACTAATAACCAACCTGGTATTTTGTAGAGTTTGCTGAGAATCGATTCTAAAACCAGAAGAAAAATAGATTATTTACCTCAGTAAATGGATACTCAGTGATCAGAGCTATACCAAGAAGTGAAGTGTCTATGTGGGTTCTGAAAAACAGATGTCAGCACAAGACCTGGTGTTGACCACCAGGCCCCTTACTGACCGTCAGCCATCTCCAGACCGTCAGCCATCTCCAGCTCTGGACTGAGGATCCCGTCCAGATGTTCATCTGGGAGCGTACGGAGTGGCCTCCGGCCGGACTGAGACTGCGCTGGGGAGCTGTCTGTCAGGGGTCCAATGTCCAGACCAACTGAGGAAACACACACATATGTACACACACAGACACATACAAAACACACATTGAATAACACACGTGTTAACAAAGATACACACTAACAACTATGCAAGGTAGACAGACTTCAAAGAATACTGCAATCAATCTGTGATTCTGTGTTTATTCTCCATATAATGTAGATTAAAACATGTATCCTTCAGCAATTTTAATTAGAACTTTGTCTAGCTGATAAACTTTGAATCTCATTTGAATAAAATAAGGGGAATATCTGCATTGTGTGGAAATTAAATTAAGATGATAACGGTGCTAGCTTAGCAGGATTACTCATGAAGGTTATCCTTTGAGATGAATCTCAACACAATCTCTACTATCCTCTCAAAACACATTACAACCATCCATCTATCAATCAACATCAGGACGACTGCTGCAAACTGAGCTACCAATACTTTTTATTTAATCAAATAAATACTGAGGGAATCTTAAGTATTTACTGATAAAGAACAAAGGAAGCATATTGGCCTCAGTGGAGTTGCTAAGCCATTCTCCACCAATCACAGAGCAGGGACGAGAGAGACTGAGACCTTCGGTGTCATCACTATATTGAAGGCCACTCACCAAGGCCTCTCATTCTCGCTAAATCGTTTGCCTCTAAATTGTTCATTTTCTGAGTTTGAATAGAGAGCCAGTCCTTGACCGATTGTTTCAGTGAGAATCTGAATCACTCACACGTTTCTAAAGTCAGTTTGCCTTGAATGTCACAAACTGAACCAAAAACCAAACAAAGGATGGGGACACCTTTTATATGTGAGAGGCTATTGTTGACATGAGAGCATGCATGTAAAGATGAGCCCAAAGAAGCACTCTCTCACACCCCAATGTGCGGATGCATACACTCACACACACACACGTCCCAACTTCCTAGACTCGAGCGATGAAGTCAGCCTAATTAAAAAGCTTGCCACAGAAACGGTAAATGAATGCGAATGTACTATTGCTACTAATGCCATGGAGCCCTTACCAAAAGGAGGAGGTGAGGTGTCAACCTGGAAATGGAAAAAATCAAGACCTACAGAAACAGAACCCAAATCAAGACACAAGATGAGTGAATAAAACAGAGTGGAGACAGAGCAAGGAAACCAAACTGAAACCAAACAAAAACGCACAAAACACACCTGAAACAACGTCAAATAAAGATCAAACAAAACACAAGATGTCCAAAATAATTATGAAAAGTATGTGACAAGAGAAAGTGACATTTTGAAAAGACAGACAGCAAGACATCTCAGGCTAGCAGTAAACTCCTCCCACGATGACAGCCTCAGAGATCAGTGACATACCAGAGTCACCTGTCTGTTTCCCCAGCATTCCCAGGAGATCTGCATCCGTATTGAGAACCTCCGACAGATCCACTAGAGGTTCTTCAGAGGGCTCTGTGGATGAGAAGACAGACAGTCAGGAACCACAGCATGGATCAATGGAAAAGAGTGCGTGTGTGTGTGAGCGTGCGAGCATGTGTGTGTGTGAGTGTCTGTGTCTCTATGTGTATCTGTGTAGTACATACGAGGTCCTGGTGGTCTGGTGGGTCTGGACGTGCCCGAGGTCACACTGAGGAGGGGGTACGAGGAGGGGTCCAGGAAGCTGGTGGTGGGTTGCTTCCTGTCCCTCTGGGGCCCGGCTCCGGCCCTTGCTTGGCCCTCCTCCATTAGGCCAGACTCCACCGCCTGTTGCCTGCTCTGCTTGCTCTTATCCAGCAGGTCCTTACCGAAGAACGCCTCCTAGACAACACAGCATGGGTCAATTCTCCATAGACACACCATACTTCAGGATAACTGACAACCTTTGATATCTCCCACCTTTTATCAAGAGGCACAGAAACATGATCCATCCCTTCTGTTTGTATTTCTTCTTTTTTTATATGCTATGCAGAACAAAGTTGACAAGGAGACACATTGAGGCAAACACTTCTGCTGCTTTTGCCAATAGTCATGTCAGTGGACTCTCTCTCTCTACCAGTGTAGATGGATCCGCGTCTCCCCATCAGCAATGTCTTATCTCTCCAGCGGATGGACACATGACTGCTGCAGCCAAACCACTGTGCTGGAACATTAAAAGCCTAGTTTACCATTTAAATCATTAATCCAATGTGCCCCTCCTCTGTGTTGGGTGTCGGGGCCCTTTAGGTTTTACTTGGTCTCTGGGCCTGGCCCTCCTGCTGTGGAGTACAGACCAGCAGTGACAGATGCCCATGGCTTAATGCACCTCCTCACATCTCATCGGTTTCGGGCCAACATAAGGTGACATAGAGCTCAGGGTTTGAGACGAGAGAGGAAGGGAGGGAGAGAGATAAATAGAGAGTGAGAGAGAGAGAGAGAGAGAGAGAGAGAGAGAGAGAGAGAGAGAGAGAGAGAGAGAGAGAGAGAGAGAGGAACTCACGGCGCCCCCAATGCCTTCCCTCCCCAACCGCATTCCCTCCCCAACCACCCCCACTCCCCAACAAATGGCACTAACCTTTCCTACTAGCACTGACTTTGCTGATTAATACTTGAGGGAAAATGTTCTTGATACGTTTGTGATATGTTGTCTCACCTAGCTATCTTAAGATGAATGCACAAATTGTAAGTCGCTCGGAATAAGACTGCTAAATAACAAAACATTTATGTAAACGTAATGCATCGATTCCCAACCCAAACTGAGGTCATTTGGAGAGGAAGAGTAGTAGAGGATGTAAAGCTACCCACTCAGGGTAACGCCTGTAGGCATTCTCTCCTACTTTAAGAAAGCACAAAGACAGGGCTACCGTCTCCAATGGTCCATCTTTAAGTTGTTGCCAGGCAGTATGCCGAGTATTATCTGTATTCTCAGGCCTCCCATTGGGTGAGATAACTACTTTTTATGTAAATGCAACATGACGTTCCAGGCTGTCAGGGTGCTACTGCATCTATGAATGGTTGCCTCGATTTTTAAATGCAGAAAATGGTTGACAATTATTTATCTGCATATGGAGGATCCTAAGATGTTTTTTGCAGCAAGACAGACTCTACTCCAAACAATTTGCCTACCAAATTGCTGTGTTGCCTGATTGTAACGTTATAATTATGAAAGGAAATCATGGCTGCACATATTCCCTCAGTTCTAAAAACACATCTTCCAAATCACATAAACCCTGAGACAAATGTCGGAGTCATAATGTAGATGTGGGACTGACCTGCAGGTAGGTGGGAAAGGCCTCCTCTAGCTTGGTTTTCTTCTTCCTATAGCGTTTCTTGATCTTCTCTGGGGCCTCCAGCCCAGGGGGAGTCTGTTCCAAAGGGGTGTCAGGCAGCACCTCTCCCCAGCCTGCAGTAGGGGCAGAACATTTGGATCAAAATCTTGTCCTTAAAAATATAGAATCTTTTTATTAGGTTTATGTATTCTACAAGAAAACAAAAATCACGAGCACCAATGATTAAAACAGGAGTCATTTTTCTATTTGTACAACAGAGGTAGAAATAGGATATTCAGGCAATAGCAGTTGAAGATGCATTGGACTTGGGTAGATGAGTTGTGTGAAAACTGACCCTCCTCCTTCCCTGTGGGGGGTTCAGAAACAGAGCCAGAGGAATCCTTCCTGCTCAGGGATCGTTTGGCCTTGCCTGGGCCCTGACCTGGACGGCTCCGCTGCCGCACCATGAAGCCACCGATGCCTGAGAAAAAGATGTTCAACAATGAACCAACACAACTAACAATCACTCCATACTCTCCAACTGTTCAGTGAAAAGCTTATAAACAAATTGGGGGAGATAAGATTGCTGGTTCTTAGCAAGTAAAATATCCAAATTGTCATAGGGAACTTTCATTAGAATGCTACTGATCTCGGTTCAATTTGGAAATTGGTGTTGGGAGGAAAACGAACACGTGGGTCTTCTTCTTGGTGGTTTAATAAAGCACGGATCAATGCTTTTCACTAGATAAGGAAACATCTTTAATCCAGACTACAGAAAACACCATTTATAACCCCCGGAATGAGCCCTCTTTCTTTCTTTGCTTCCAAGGCCTTGTCTTGTCATCCCTGAGCTTGGCTAGCTGTGCGGCACGTACTGCACCATTTCACGCTCCAGAGGAGCTGTCTCCTCCAATCAGGTGCCCTACCCGGCCGGTACGGCTTCCTCTTCCTCTTCTTGCTGTCGTCGGCCCCCTTGGACTTGTCTTCTGCTGGCTCTCGCTCCGGGCTCGAGTCAGACTTCCCCTCACAGTCCAGAGAAAGGTCCGTCTCTGCGAGTGAGTGAATGAGTGAGAGGTGATGAGCAGACAGACAAGGGGAAGTACCCAGCAGACCCCCCCCCCCCCCCCCCTGCCCCCAAGCAACAGCACCCAGGGTCAATTCAATTTCAACTCCGGTCATCTTCAAGAGATTAACCTAATTGAACTTCTGGAATTTTCCATTTTGGGAATTTACCTCATAATTAAGTGCAGCCCCAACTCTACCCCACCACCTATTCGTCTGCTGTCAAGAGTCATGTGAATTTGAGAATGTGAAGGACTACTACCATTTCAGAGGAAAGGTGCTTCTTAATCCAGGACTAGTGTTAATTTGTGTACAGGAAACTGGTCCATAGTGTTTTCTGACAAGCTTGTTGTATTTAAAGTCAGGCCCCTCTGGTTACATTCTCAAGACAATGAATGACAATGTCTAAACTGCATATGTTTTGTAAAAGGGGCCTTATTTATTGTTTTGTTTTTGCTGTATACTGAGCTGGGGGTAAGATCCATTAAACTATTGTGAAAAAAAATCTATAAAGTCAGGCACCTCTGTGGTCCTCCATGTCCTCGTCCCGGGAGTGTTCTGACAGCAGGTCCATGGGGGCCTGCAGCACTGCCACACTATTCTGGTTGATGATCTTCAGCTTCAGCTTGGGCTTGGGTTTCCTACGGCGCGATGCAGGGGCCGACAGGCTCTGGAGCTGACACCGGCCCGACTCCGTCAGACACACACCGTCCTGAGTGTACGTCCTCGCCAAGTCTGAAAGGCACAAGCACACACACACACACACAACTCACACGGTTATGGTAATGTATGATGGCCCTAGATGAACTGGAATGAATGAATGTACTGGATTGTCCAAGTTGATTGAAAGTCGTTTTCAAGATATGTAACCTTTGCATCATATGATGCTGTGTTTGCATCATACAGGGATGATTTCTGTATATTGAAAGTTACAGATCTTGAAAACTTGATTGCTGACAAGCAAAATATGTTGGGTCTATGTCAACCATGCACTAATAAAACAAATACCAAAAGATAGTTTTTGGGTGGAGTTTTCCTTTAAGTTGAAGAGTTATAAGGCCACTCTGAGATGAAGATATCTCTCAATCGACAAGAAATATCTAGAAGAAATATCTAAAAACACAAAAGGCAGACAGACGTATGTTCTTCTTACCCATTTCTTTAGCCTTTGTGACAACTTGCGTCATAACTGCCGGCTCAATGGAGTCTCTGGCCTTGGACACTAGTGCTGTTGATGCAGTGAAGAGGGACACAAAAGCCAATGATTAATTGGCTGCAGCCTGCAAGGCTCAGATAGTGTAGCAAGGTTTCAGAAGGCTATACTGTAGTCCTTACCCTTGGAGGTCTTGTGGACACGGCACATGGTGCAGTCAAAGCTGCTGTCTGCTGCTTTCTCCACATCCTCTTCCGAATGGAGACCCTGGCAGGAACCATGGATCCATCTATGGGTGAGGAAGAAGAGGGAGAAGAGGTTGGGGTTACGACAGAGGGACAACGGGGTTGGGGTTAAGGGTACCATAAAGGGGCAGGAGGAGAAGGGGGTTGGGGTTAATGGTACCATAAAGGGGCAGGAGGAGAAGGGGGTTGATATTAAGGGTACCATAAAGGGGCAAGGTAAGAAGGGGGTTGGGGTTAAGGATACTATAAAGTGGCAGGAGGAGAAGGGGTTTAAGGGTCCATAAAGGGGCAGGAAGAGAAGGGGGTTGGGGTTAAGGGAACCATAAAGGGGCAGGAGGAGAAGGGGGTTGGGGTTAAGGGAACCATAAAGGGGCAGGAGGAGAAGGGGGTTGGGGTTAAGGGTACCATAAAGGGGAAGGAGGAAAAGGGGGTTGGGGTTAAGGGTACCATAAAGGGGCAAGGTAAGGAAGGGGGTTGGGGTTAAGGGTACCATAAAGGGGCAGGAGGAGAAGGGGGTTGGGGTTAAGGGTACCATAAAGGGGCAGGAGGAGAAGGATGTTAAGGGTACCATAAAGGGGCAGGAGGAGAAGGGGGTTAAGGGTACCATGAAGGGGCAGGAGGAGAAGGGGGTTAAGGGTACCATAAAGGGGGAGGATGGGGTTTAGGGAACCATAAAGGGGCAGGAGGAGAAGGGGGTTAAGGGTACCATACAGGGGCAGGGGAGGAAGGGGGTTGGGGTTAATGGTACCATAAATGGGCAGGAGGAGAAGGGGGTTAAGGGTACCATAAAGGGGCAGGGGAGGAAGGGGTTGGGGTTAAGGGTACCATAAAGGGGCAGGAGGAGAAGGGGGTTAAGGGTACCATAAAGGGGCAGGAGGAAGGGGGTTAAGGGTACCATAAAGAAGCAGGAGGAGAAGGGGGTTAAGGGTACCATAAAGGGGCAAGGGGGTTAAGGGTACCATAAAGGGGCAAGGGGGAAGGGGGTTAAGGGTACCATAAAGAAGCAGGAGGAGAAGGGGGTTAAGGGTACCATAAAGGGGCAGGAGGAGAAGGGGGTTAAGGGTACCATAAAGGGGCAAGGGGGAAGGGGGTTAAGGGTACCATAAAGGGGCAAGGGGGAAGGGGGTTAAGGGTACCATAAAGAAGCAGGAGGAGAAGGGGGTTAAGGGTACCATAAAGGGGCAGGAGGAGAAGGGGGTTAAGGGTACCATAAAGGGGCAAGGGGGAAGGGGGTTAAGGGTACCATAAAGGGGCAAGGGGGGAAGGGGGTTGGGGTTAAGGGTACCATAAAGGGGCAGGGGCGGAAGGAGGTTGGGGTTACGGGTACCATAAAGGGGCAGGAGGAGAAGGGGGTTAAGAGTACCATAATGGGGCAGGGGCGGGAAGGGGGTTGGGGTTAAGGGTACCATAAAGGGGCAGGAGGAGAAGGGGATTAAGGGTACCATAAAGGGGCAGGGTGCTTCTACACCTGCATTGCTTGCTGTTTGGGGTTTTAGGCTGGGTTTCTGTACAGCACTTTGAGATATCAGCTGATGTACGAAGGGCTATATAAATAAATTTGATTTGATTTGATTTGATTTGGCTAGAAGGGGGTTGGGGTTAAGGGTACCATAAAGGGGCAGGAGGAGGAAGGGGGTTGGGGTTAAGGGTACCATAAAGGGGCAGGAGGAGAAGGGGGTTAAGGGTACCATAAAGGGGCAGGAGGAGAAGGGGGTTAAGGGTACCATGAAGGGGCAGGAGGAGAAGGGGGTTAAGGGTACCATAAAGGGGGAGGATGGGGTTTAGGGAACCATAAAGGGGCAGGAGAAGAAGGGGGTTAAGGGTACCATACAGGGGCAGGGGAGGAAGGGGGTTGGGGTTAAGGGTACCATAAAGGGGCAGGGGAGGAAGGGGGTTGGGGTTAAGGGTACCATAAAGGGGCAGGAGAAGAAGGGGATTAAGGGTACAATAAAGGGGCAGGGCTAGAAGGGGGTTGGGGTTAAGGGTACCATAAAGGGGCAGGGCTAGAAGGGGGTTGGGGTTAAGGGTACCATAAAGGGGCAGGGGAGGAAGGGGGTTGGGGTTAAGGGTACCATAAAGGGGCTGTAAGTCTCTGATGTGACAGACTGCACTTCACATGAAATGGTGGTTAACATGTAAATAATATAATAATAATATAATAAAGACATTTGGCTGGTTGGGGAGGAGCAGGGGGCCCACCTGTCGCATTGGCGGCACTGCACCACAATCTCGCCCTCGCTGTAGTCCTGGAGACAGAAGGGGCACGTTGCCAGGCTGGCACAGGGGGCGCACTGGGTGTAATTATTCTGCCACTCACACCTCCGGCCTGGCGAGGTGGCACCACACTGGGTACAGGACACACACCTGCAGGAGGGCACAGGAGAGGGAGTGAGGACAGGTGTCAATGAAGAGGTGAGTAGTACATTCAGGTGGTTGTACACTAAGTACAGGGCATTGAGAAATAACAACTCAATCATTCATGGAGGAAAAGGAAAGGTTTTTCTCTGTGAGGGGACGGCAAATAATCAAGTTTTGTTACTTTGACTTTTCACTTACATCTACGAATATTGATGTTATACTATATAGAGAATAGGGGGCCATTTGGGACACAGCCATGTTATAATAATAGGAAGAGGTTGAGGGGGTGCACAGATGAGGCAGCAGGCAGCTACACACCATTTGCACTTCCAGCTGTCCTTGGGAACGTTCTGCAGCGGAGGGTCCAGGCAGTAGGTGTGGTAGCTGATGTCACAGTCGTCACACAGCAGCAGACGGCCCGGGTCGGTGGCCTGGCCGCACGCTTCACACACCGTACACTCCAGACAGCGCCAGCCTTTATTCAACAACACCTTGGTGATCTGGGATGAGGAGAGGACAGGATCAGATGGGTTGTGTGAGGATATTGGCAAAAGTCCACATTGCGTGCGCTTGTCTCAGTAAAACAGTCCTATAGTAATGGACATTTATATATCGCTGTCCAGCTGAGCTACACTAAAGAGTTTTGTTTGCAGTAATTGGCAGCATTAAGATAGAAGGATAGAAGCAACTTGAGCCGAGCGTCATCTGATTACAGAGTTAACATGGTCCCTTTAATCCAGTTGACACTCACACACACTGAATCAATCATATCCAGGTTAAAATCTTGGCTACACAATTCAAAGGATTTCAAATCAGTAGACAATTAACCCTGAGCCCAATCATAACTGGAGTTCCCATGTTTCCTGTTCTTATGTAGTATCAATCTTCATGAAGACCTCAGAGTGACTCTGCCACTGTAAGGGACGGGGGCCTTACCTTGATGCCAACACAGAATGGGTGGTAGCACTGCCCACACTGGGCACAGGCCAGGAGACGACCCTCAGCACCCAGACCAAAGCTCCCACACACCACACACATGTCCTGAGAGGGAAACAAATGGAGTTTACATACAGTAATAGAGATTCAAAGTTCCACTGTACTAGGGTAAGAGGGAATAATTGAATAATTGTTAAAGGTACAGTGAATGTATAAATTGTGTACGAATACACATGCCCACCTGTTTCAATGTGAAACTGTCGTTGCTGGAGAATATGACCACAGTGTTGTGCATGGCATTCTCCTCTTCTTCCTTTACCTGGTATGGTGATTCCATGGAGGTCACCTGCATGTTATGAAGCATGATGCACACATTCACAGTCAGTATGGATTGAGGAGGATTGTGTCCCTGTATGAGAAAAATTATCCTCTGATTTCTTACCAATAATACAGGGGTATAGCCTCCATCTCCAATGGGCTTAATTATAGGGCATGTCCTAACATGTGATTGTCTCACAGCACGTGAAGATGACAGCATCACAAGACAATGCCAAGATATCGCTATTGATTAGCATTAGACTGCGACACTAATGCTGTGTCAATACCCTTTGCTATTGAGTAACATGCCCACTGGGAGGATTGTGTTTTTATGTTGCAGTCTTTACAGCTAGAACATAATCTGGTCTGTTTACAATACACACCAGGAAACCTAGGACACTCATGGATAAGGGGTAAATAAAACAGTGCTTTGCCTACCAATTCATTGTAATGGATTAGTGTCAACTAAAGTGATCAGGTTGGTTGGTGTTGGTGACATAGCCTACCCCCGGGTTGACTGTGGGACTGGCGCAGTTCTTCCCCCTGGCTCGGCCCCGCCCTCCTCTGCCCGACAGCCCCACCCCTCTGGGTCGCCTCCTCCCAGGGAAGCCTGACCCTCGACCCTGCAGACAGAGAGAAACACACACACACCTTAGTGCTCCTTCTAAAATAACACACACACAAAGAGAAAACACACACACATACTCACACACAGCACACGGAGAGAAACGCACACAATTGCACAGGTCGCGCTCGGTCTCACACAGAAACACGCGCGTGCGTCCTGGCTTGCTAGACCTGAGCGATGAAGTCAGCTTAATTAAAAAGTCTGCCATAGAGAACCTTTCCTGCAGCCCACTGTGGAGCTGTGAGGCTGCTGGCATCTAGTGAGATAAGACTGTAAAACAGGAAGAACAGCTCGGTCTACTTCCACAGAGGTAATGACATTTTCCCTCCAGTGTTGTTTGCTTGGATGGTAGGTAGAAGAACGTTGCTAGTGCAAGCAAAGCCTACGCACAGATAAGAAATGGTTTGATTTGCAAAAGTCCAAACCTAAAAGAATATTAGAATCGCACTTCATTCAAGCTATAAAGCATAAATTGATGCAGGGGGAAAAGCAGTCATTTCAGATTCAAGAGAGAAGAAAATGTATTCAACTAGGACTACTCTACATTCTAGAACTGTTCAGAGCATAGTCTGTCCAGTGGTGACAACACAAAACCCATTTCATCAAATAAGCCCTGTTGACGTTCTGATCTTTCTTAGGCCTCTCTCTCTGCTGCAACATTCTGCGAGGCAGCCTTTCGAACACAAAAGAGTCCAGGCTCTCTGTCCAGGCTGTCGACAGAGGGCCTCTAATGTTATTCTGGCCATTTGAGCTCCATTATGCTGTCAACACATTTCCGGTGCTGGTGGCTGGTTGGGCCTAATCACGACTGTCAAACTGGGGTCTACTTTCCATGAATCTCCCCCACCACCCAAATCTCTCCGACGATCCCCCATTTAGCTCCAGA
Organism: Oncorhynchus kisutch; assembly: GCF_002021735.2. Taxonomy (NCBI): domain Eukaryota; kingdom Metazoa; phylum Chordata; class Actinopteri; order Salmoniformes; family Salmonidae; genus Oncorhynchus; species Oncorhynchus kisutch. Next base: position 24,423,986 of record NC_034203.2, on the reverse strand, counting down.
CCAGTCCCTCCCAGCCCCCCAGCCATCTGACGCCCTGATTGACACACAGTATGGTGCCATTTAACCTGCCCTGGACCCCTGCTAAGACCCAGCAATTACCACCTCACTTAGAGCTAGAGCTTGTGACGCTAATGTCACCATGGCGACACATTACAGTATCCACTTGGGCAGGCCCACACAGCCCACTTAATAAAATCCCCATCTCCACCCTGTCCCAAACTTACCCACAAATGTATGAATCAAACAAAACAACAAACAAACTAAGAAACAAACGCAGATTAAACCTTCTGCCTTGGGCTGCAAACGTAGGCCAAGCTATAGCACCATGCTTTGGGTTAACGGTACATGTACAAAGCCTAGAAAGGGATTGTCTCTGGCAGATAAAAGTGAGGTATTCTGCCATTAAGGGGGAGTTGTATTAAGCTACTATAGGCTCACATCTACCATTCCCCAATTAGCCTCTCACTGTGAATTCACCAGTCTCTTCTCCTCTGGTGAAGCATTGATAGGTGAATGATGGATGATTAATGACGAAAGTTCATCATTAAGATAGTGACATCAATCATCACTCTGCCAGTGCACTTCACAAAGCCTAAGTGGTAAACAGGGCGCTGCCGTGGCATGGCCCTGTGGTGGTTCTGGTGGTCTCCAGAGAGAGCCATGGTTCTTTACCACTCGGATGCTCCACCCGGGGCTACCGCAGCCGGAGGAGAGCTGCCTGGTATTTGAGACGTCCCACCCCTCTGGCTGGTCTGGGGACCAGGAGGGAGAGCTCACACTGCTATGGGGGCTCCCATGCCATGCGCCCTAAGGTAAAGGTGGGGGGGGGTCGGGTTGGGGGTGAGAGAGTGGGAGAGGGAAGGAAGGAAGGAGGAGGGCGACAAAATGCAGCAACTTAAAAACCAAGCCAGCGATGGTGTAAACATAAGAGACAGTGATGTTAAAGATGCAGTGAGTTTAAAAAAAGGCTAGTGGCTGAAGAAGCTTGCTGGGACAATTCAACACACCCCAAGTAAAAGCAGAGTTAATGATTCTGTTCTGATTTGGGGTGTAAAACCAGGATGATATGATGCACATGATGCTTTATATATTGAAGCCATGCCTAGAGATCTCTCATGCATATAAGTTGAGGCATGTTTGGAGGTAGATATTCAGACAGCATTTACATGGGTTAAGCAGAATTGTGTTAGTCGGCACAGCAACCTTGAGTTCACACAGCACAGCAGCATTCGCCAAGGTAACGGCACCGTGTAACAGCAGCAGGAGGAGGAGGAAGAGACCTCAGCATCCTCTCGCCATGGCAACTCCATGTCACTGCCTCACTCATACCACTGGCTTTTTGACAAAACAACGCCTGGTTACATCAGGCAGCACGACTGACAGAGCATGCCTCGAGACAGAAGCATGCTAGACTTGAAGACACTAAATCTGAATGTACACAAGATTGCACTGTATTCAAATTTCCACATCAGATATCCTCCAGGCCTGAACTAACAAATTAGTCTAAGTCTACACCCACCGTTTATTTAAGAAATAGGATATATCTGGAGAGAAAAACACAGTGTTTCAAAGCTTAACTCTCCTCAGTCTCAGAATCATCCATAATATATCATAGCCATGGGTGTGATTAATATCCCAGTTCTAAGCACATAAGATTTGTCCCAACCCGCATACAGTGTCCCTGACTAGCGGCTTGATGAAAGTGGAATGTGTTTAACAAAACCCTAATGAAAGGTATTCAAGGGATAATGCACAAGACATGTACTAGGATTTCCATGGAGAGGGCACACTAGTCTAGGACAGGTGCAATTGAATTCTTGATGTTATACTGCAGTCTTGTAAAGTGTGTGAACGGTCTTGATGAGGGTGTTTGCATATGGCCTAAGGAATACAACTCTATAAACATTCTCATTCTGCACAGTGTGACTTTTAGAGTCCAACAGACCAAGTGAAAACTGAGGGGAAAGGGTGAGAACGGCCTTGAACTCTGCTGATGATACAACAGACACAATGGTTCTCAACTGCCACCACTGGCAAGTTCTCCGGGTTAAGTGTTCTCTGCAGCAGCAACACTTGTTTTGTTCCTATTTCAAACCACTGAGTCAAGTCACCACTCTGGGGCAGAGCATTCAGAATGCTTCTCCACCTCTCATCATCAGATACGTACACTCACCCACACAATGACCAAACAGAGGATCAATGGCATAACACAATTACTCTACGGTTTTCAACCCGGGATTATACATGCTTTTTGAAAATATAATAAATACAGACCTATGTAATACATAAATAAGTAATACATAATTAAATAAATAAGCAAATAAGAGATTCTAAAAGAGATTCTGTAGCTTTGGGATAACGCATGATTACCCTTGAAATACTAAGAATAACACACCCGCCACCCACCCAGCACTACCAATGTCTTACCTGCTTCACCCTGGGTCTGCCTGGGGAGAACTTCCTCTTGGAGATGGCTGGCTTGCCCATGCCAATCTTAGGGGTGAGTGGTATGAGGGTGGTGGAGGAGAAGCTGCTGCCGTTTTCCCCCAGGGTAGGGTGGGGGTGGTGGGGTTGGGGTTGGGGAGGCTGCCTGGGAGAGGGACCCCTGTTCCTAGGGGAGGAGTGGGTAGGGGAGGCAGCCATCTCTGCCAGTCTTTCCATAGATGTCTTGTAGGGCTTATCATTGATGGGGGGGCTGAGGTGGGAGAGGTTAGGCTTGCTCTCAGTCTCAGGTGTGGTGTCCATCTCTTCCGAGGCGCCGGCCACCGTCGAAACCCCATCAGTCAGAATCCCAGACATTTGTTTCTCCCTCCAAGCCTCCTTCGCTGCAGTCTCCAGACCTGAAGGACCTTCAACCTGTTCCACGTCTGAAGGCTCAGAGCCTGAGGCCTCCATGGGTTCTTCCTTGATGGTTAAGGATGCAGTACTAGGTTCTTTGGTGGTGGTGGTGGGTGGGGTCAAGGCCTTAATGTCCTCTGTGCTGGGTCTGGGTTTGACCACCCTCTTTTCAGAAGAGGGTTCTGTGTTTGCTGACTTGGTCATTCCTGTTGTCATATCCTGTGGCTGCTCTGGCTCTGCTAGAGTCTGGGTTGGCAGATGTATGGGCTGCTCAGGCTCCTGCTTGTTCAACCTGGGAGACTCAGGACTCTCTTTTGAAGTGATCAGGGTCTCTGCTGCTGGTTGCATTTCTGAGAAAGTAAACAGAGATCACAACACAGGACACATCAATATAATGTAATCATGGAAACCAATCAATGATAAACCAGAATGGGATGCACAACACAGGCTAATTTAACACCAATATGTCAAGCAACAGAAGTTGCCTACACTAAGCTGGTATAGGGCCTATTCAAAAATGACTACCAACTATTGTGAGGAAGTGGAAATAGAAGTACAGGAAGAACTATACATTGAAAGTAAAGCTAATATTTGGCTATAGTAATGGATTAAGGTGGTGGTGAGACCTACCTGTATGTAATTGGCTCCGGTCCTTGTTGACAGACACCTCAGTCTCTTGCTCCACCCCCTCAACAGCAGCAGCTTCCACCGACACACCTAGGAGAGAAGAAGGGAATGAGAAAAACCAAGCTGCCCTGCCGCCATCATCGACTGTTCATATGGCCAGACGCAGCCTGTTACATAACTACCGATTATCTGGGAAAGATTAGAGTCATAATTTTCATCTCAGGATATGGACATAATTAAACATTAATGGAATGAAAATGAAAAAGTGGGTGACAGAGAGAGAAAGAGCAAAGTCAGAGCGAGAGAGAGGCGCGAGAGAGGTGAAAGAGAGAGAGGTGAGAGTGAAATAAATAAATAAATATTAGAGGGGGCCAATACAGGTGGAAATATTATGATGCCCAGCAGGCTTATTGGCAGTGAAATGAGTCAGTTTATTAAACATTTTGTATTAAACCCTCTTTTCCTGCCAACTTCGTGATATCCAATTTCAATCCAATTACTATCTTGTCTCATTGCTGCAACTCCCCAACGTGTTCGGGAGAGGTGAAGGTTATGTCATGCGTCCTCCGAAACATTACCCGCCAAACCGCGAATCTTAACACCCACAAGCTTAACCCGGAAGCCAGCCACACAAATGTGACGGAGGAAAAACTGTTTAATGGATGACTGAAGTTAGCCTGTAGGTGCTCGGCCCCCCACAAAGAGTCGCTAGAGCTCGATGGGCCAAGTGTAGTCCACCCCCCGGCCAAACCCGGACAACGACGGGCCAATTGTGTGCCGCCATATGGGACTCCTGGTAACGGCCAGTTGTAACACAGCCTGGGATCAAATCCGGGTCCGAAGTGGCGCCTCAAGCACTGCGATGAAGTGTCTTAGACCGCTGCACCACTCGGGAGGCATGGAATGAGTCAGTTTTAACTGTGCATTACTTCAAATCACACCTTAAGTCCCAACAGCCAAAGTGGCATAGCCTTTGATTTGCATATTTCCAGCCAAGTGCCCCACAAAGCAGTGGAGGCTGCTGAGGGGAGGACGGCACATAATGATGGCTGGAATGGAGTCAATGGAATGGTATTAAACACATCAAACGTGGTTTCCATGTTGTTGATACCATTCCATTGACTCCATTCCAGCCATCAATATGAGCCGTTCTCCCATCAGCAGCCTCCATTGCCACAAAGTAACCAAATAATCCATTACAAAATAATGAATCTGTCACATAAAAATACCAAATTTTCTCATGGCAAAGACATCGATCTAGGCCAACACTGGGCAGGAAGACTTTATTAACTCAATATTAGTGGAGGTTAACGGTCCTGAGCTGCTGGCTATTAAACACTTCAGGTGAGCTACCGCACACTTCAAGTCAACTGTGGAGAACAGACCTTGTGGTGCACACACACAATGCAAGCAATTTTGTCCCAATCAAGCAACGTAGTATTCTATGGACTGTGTTGCAATAAAATTATTTGTCATTGCATTCTTGAACATTCTCCGGTAGCTCCTCACATCTATCCTGAGAATTCATGATGGCAACTTAGCACAATGAACTACAAACACTTTTCCCAACTTCCCATGTTGTTACTATTGTCCAAACGTAGGCCATGTGAGCATTATTGCTGGCTGGGGAAGGGCTAGGAATAACCATGACAAACTGCTACATATCAGGGCTCTGAGCTAGAGTTGTCGCCAGGCCCGAAAATTCTAGCCTGGTCTTACCCAACCCCGGTGAACTTAAGCCTGAGCCCAAGCCTGGTCCGACACAGAAATGTAATGAGCACGAACCCAAAAAAATTGATTTCTAGAAAACAGCATATTGATTTAAACTGGTGTTGAGAACAAGGCTTCAGAGGCTGGCAGCATAGGCTGGCAGCAGCGTAGACGAGGAAACAGCCCTAGTCTTAGAAAAGCGAGGAGACTGAAGGCTCAGAACCTGAGGCCTCCATGGGTTCTTGCTTGATGGTTAAGGATGCAGACTAGGTTCTTTGGTGGTGGTGGTGGGTGGGGTCAAGGCCTTAATGTCCTCTGTGCTGGGTCTTTGGACACTGTGCTATCTAACTTCCAAACAAGCTTCAATGCCATACAACACTCCTTCCGTGGCCTCCAACTGCTCTTAAACGCTAGTAAAACCAAATGCATGCTTTTCAACCGGTCGCTGCCTGCACCCGCATGCCCGACTAGCATCACCACCCTGGATGGTTCCGACCTAGAATATGTGGACGTCTATAAGTACCTAGGTGTCTGGCTAGACTGCAAACTCTCCTTCCAGACTCATATCAAACATCTCCAATCGAAAATCAAATCAAGAGTCGGCTTTCTATTCCGCAACAAAGCCTCCTTCACTCACGCCGCCAAGCTTACCCTAGTAAAACTGACTATCCTACCGATCCTCGACTTCGGCGATGTCATCTACAAAATGGCTTCCAACACTCTACTCAGCAAACTGGATGCAGTCTATCACAGTGCCATCCGTTTTGTCACTAAAGCACCTTATACCACCCACCACTGCGACTTGTATGCTCTAGTCGGCTGGTCCTCGCTACATATTCGTCGCCAGACCCACTGGCTCCAGGTCATCTACAAGTCCATGCTAGGTAAAGCTCCGCCTTATCTCAGCTCACTGGTCACGATGGCAACACCCATCTGTAGCACGCGCTCCAGCAGGTGTATCTCACTGATCATCCCTAAAGCCAACACCTCATTTGGCCGCCTTTCGTTCCAGTACTCTGCTGCCTGTGACTGGAACGAATTGCAAAAATCGCTGAAGTTGGAGACTTTTATCTCCCTCACCAACTTCAAACATCAGCTATCTGAGCAGCTAACCGATCGCTGCAGCTGTACATAGTCTATTGGTAAATAGCCCACCCTTTTCACCTACCTCATCCCCATACTGTTTTTATTTATTTACTTTTCTGCTCTTCTGCACACCAATATCTCTACCTGTACATGACCATCTGATCATTTATCACTCCAGTGTTAATCTGCAAAATTGTAATTATTTGCCTACCTCCTCATGCCTTTTGCACACATTGTATATAGACCCCCCCTTTGTTTTCTACTGTGTTATTGACTTGTTAATTGTTTACTCCATGTGTAACTCTTTGTTGTATGCTCACACTGCTATGCTTTATCTTGGCCAGGTCGCAGTTGCAAATGAGAACTTGTTCTCAACTAGCCTACCTGGTTAAATAAAGGTGAAATATATATATATTTTTTTTAAACTGGAAAACTCACCTCAGGCCGAGTTATGATCAACTGAACAAAGAACATATTGGAATAAATTAGGCTAATGCAATTGAAGGCATGTTTCAAATTGTTCTTTAATAAAACTCCCAAAGTCATATCCAATCTTTATAATCAATTTAAAGCAATAGCCATGTGTTGGAAACTTGATCATTTCAGCACCATTTGGATTGGGACAATGCCATCACACTGCTCTGAGTCTAAGAAAAGCATTATTTTCACTGAATCTCCATTTGGCTATTTGGCTACAATTTTTCTGAGGCTGGGAAAATGTTAGCTAAGTTGAGGTGAGATTTAGTCTAGTTTGAGCAGAACTGATTAGCACATTTTGATAGCATGTTAAGTAGTTTATCGGAAAATTTCATCCAAAACTATCTTTTGGTATTTCTTAAATTAATCCATTGTTGATATAGTCCCAAAATGTTTTGCATTTTGGCACTAAAAGCCTGTGACTTGTCTGATAAACAATTCATGTGATTTTGTTTCACTGTATCTCCATCTATATTTGGTTAATTGATCTCTGTCTGGGCAAGTGACGGTGGTAGTCCCTCCACATAGTACAACTGTTGCTATGCTAGCCGCCACTCACCGCCTGACCCACGACCACTGCACAATGCAGAGGACAGTAACACAGTGACCAAAATCAAACTCCTGTTGCAAATATTAGTTTTGTTTAATTCACTAATAATAAGGCTTGTGTCGATGAGCCCGGACATGCATGCAATAAGTTAGCTAGCTAGCTTGCCAAGTAGATAGCTATGTGACCTGTTAGCAAAGATTACAATAACTAACCTATTCACCTGTGGTGTTGCTAGCTAGCTGTATCAGCTAAATTATGGGGTATAGGGTGTAGATTTGTGGGGGGGAAATGTTGTCTTTATTTCATTTTCAATAAATTTGCTAAAATGTAGCTACTTAAGAATCTACCTGCAAGTTTATGGACCAAGAAAGCTGTAGATCAGTACGTGTTAGTGGTGCGCGGGTCAGCTGTTTGTCCCCCCACACCAGCCACAATTGCTAAATAACCCATTCACAACCACCCGACAAAGTGAAAATCTGAGTTCCGCCATCTCTGCTTCTTTTGCAGAGCAAAGACATTTAGGGACCGGAGAGAAAATGCAATAACAAAAAAATTATAAACTGGAAACATTTTTTGGTGTAAAATTTCCTCCGGTTGAAAGGAAATAGAAAGCTGTGAAAATGACCCAACATGTTTCTGATAAAATGTCATATCAGGTTGGATGCACATTTGATGTGCTTGAAATCAGTGGCGGTCAGCGTAGGTGCACACAGGTCGAGAGACAAATTTGAGGTGACAGACAGCGACACATGGATGTATGATGTAATAAATGGATGTTTAAAAAAAAAAATTCTGCGGAATGAATACACCTCTGATCACGCGTAAACACACAGCCACGATGTATTCCTTCTCACATCCATGCGCTCTCCTCTGCTCACTTCTTCCCTTCGCTTGTGGACTTCAATGCTATACTAGATTCATTCTCTGATCCTTTGATTAGGTGGACAACATGTCAGTTAATGCTGCAAAGAAAAATACATATCTCAGACTGGCCAATAAAAATAAAAGACTAAAATGGGCAAAAGAACACAGACACTGGACAGAGGAACACTACCTAGAAGGCCAGCATCCCAAAAATTGCCTCTTCACTCTTGATGTTGAGACTGGTGTATTGAGGGTACCATTTAATGAGCTGCCAGTTGAGGACTTGTGAGGGGTCTGTTTGTCAAACTAGACACTCTAATGTACTTGTCCTCTTGCTCAGATGTGCACCGGGGCCTCCCACTCCTCTTTCTACTCTGGTTAGAGACAGTTTGAGCTGTTCTGTGAAGGAATAGTACACAGCGTTTTATGAGATCGTCAGTTTCTCAGCACTTTCTTGCATGGAATAGCCTTCATTTCTCATAACAAAAATAGACTGACGAGTTTCAGAAGAAAGCCTTTGTTTCTGGCACTTTGAGCCTGTAATCGAACCCACAAATGCTGATGCTCCAGATACTCAACTAGTCTAAAGAAGGCCAGTTGTATTGCTTCTTTAATCAGGACAACAGGTTTCAGCTGTGCTAACATACTTGCAAAAGGGTTTTCTAATGATCAATTAGCCTTTTAAAATTATAAACTTGAATTAGCTAACACAACATGCCATTGGAACACAGGAGTGATGGTTGCTGATAATGGGCCTCTGTACGCCTATGTAGATATTCCATTTATTTATTTTAAATCAGCCATTTCCAGCTACAATAGTAATTTACAACATTAACCATGTCTACACCGTATTTCTGATCAATTTGAAGTTATTTTAATGGAATTTTTTTTTTTGCTTTTCTTTCAAAAACAAGGACATTTCTAAGTGATCCCAAACTTTTGAACGGTAGTGTATTTATCCACTCCTGTTCCCGAGTCAAAATGTACATCTGGTGTTTATGTTACCTTTATTTAACTAGGCAAGTCAGTTAAGAACAAATTCTTATTTTCAATGACAGCCTAGGAACAGTGGGTTAACTGCCTGTTCAGGGGCAGAACGACAGAGTTGTACCTTGTCAGCTCGGGGGTTTCAACTTGCAACCTTCCGGTTACTAGTCCAACGCTCTAAACACTAGGCTACCCTGCCGCCCCAGTGTATAACTTTAGTGCAGGAAATTCTTAATACTGTAGTAGTTAATATTAAAGGGAAAAGTTCACCAGTTTTGAATGTTACATGGTTTTTATAAATCTCTGAGTGATGTTCTATCGATTCCCTGGATAATTTCATGTGTTCACGTGTATTGGAGTTATTGGCGTTCATGCAGGCAGAAATCCTTCCGGTATGACGTATGTGTATTTATTAGGCAGCAGCTACTCTTCCTAGCACTGTGATAAAGTTGCTCTCGCTTCACTGTTAATAGGAATATGACTTTTAGATCATGAAAACATCTATAATACATGTCAGATTTCAATACTAGCCGATGTCATAACTCGGGAGGATGTCTTCTCTCAAATGAGCCATTTATCATATTTTTGCAATTCATCCCAAAGGTGTTCAAAGGGGTTGAGGTAAGGGCTCTGTGCAAGCCAGTCAAGTTCCTCCACACCGATGTCGACAAAACCATTTCTGTATGGACCTCGCTTTGCGCACGGGGGCATTCTCAAGCTAAAACAGGAAAGGGCCTTCCCCAAACTGTTGCCACAAAGTTGGAAGCACAGAATGGTAATTGTATGTTGTAGCATTAAGATGTCCCTTCACTGGAACTAAGTAGCCTAGCCCGAACCATGAAGAACATCCCCAGACCATTATTCCTCCTCCAGCAAACTTTACAGTTTGCACTACGCATTCGGGCAGGTAGCATTCTCCTGGCATCCACCAAACCCAGATTTGTCCGTCGGACTGCCAGATGGTGAAGCGTGATTCATCACTCCAGAGAATGCATTTCCACTGCTCCAGAGTCCAATTGCAGTGAGCTTTACACTACTTCAGCCGACGCTTGGCATTGCGCATAGTGATATTAGACTTGTGTGTGGCTGCTCGGCCATAGAAACTAGAGGTCGACCGATTATGATTTTTCAACGCAGATACCGATATTGATTACTGGAGGACCAAAAAAGCCGATACCGATTAATCGGCTGATTTTTAAAATGTATTTGTAATAATGACAATTACAACAATACTGAATGAACACTTATTTTAACTTAATATAATACATCAATAAAATCAATTTAGCCTCAAATAAATAATTAAACATGTTCAATTTGGTTTAAATAATCAAAAACAAAGTGTTGGATGAAAGTAAAAGTGCAATATGCTCAGAACATGAGAACATATGAAAGCTGGTGGTTCCTTTTAACATGAGTCTTCAATATTCCCAGTTAAGAAGTTTTAGGTTGTAGTTATTATAGGAATTATAGGACTATTTCCCTCTATACCATTTGTATTTCATTAACCTTTGACTATTGGATGTTCTTATAGGCACTTTAGTATTGCCAGTGTAACAGTATAGCTTTACTTATTTTCCACCATAATTTGCAAATAAATTCATAAAATTGCAGATTCAGTCTTCCCAGCCTGGTGCAGGTCTACAATTTTGTTTATGGTGTCCTTTGACAGCTCTTTGGTCTTGGCCATAGTGGAGTTTGGAGTGTGACTGTTTGAGGTTGTGGACAGGTGTCTTTTATACTGATAACAAGTTCAAACAGGTGCCATTAATACAGGTAACGAGTGGAGGACAGAGGAGCCTCTTAAAGAAGTACAGGTCTGTGAGAGCCAGAAATCTTGCTTGTTTGTAGGTGACCAAATTGTCCACCATAATTTGCAAATAAAATTATAAAAAATCCAACAATGTGATTTTCTGGATTTTTTTTTCTCATTTTGTCTGTCATAGTTGAAGTGTACCTATGAAAATTACAGGCCTCTCATCTTTTTAAGTGGGAGAACTTGCACAATTGGTGGCTGACTAAATACTTTTTTGCCCCACTGTATGTCTGCCAGCTGTTCTGTGCATGCTATGAGAATGTGCCCTGGAATACCTTTGGGCCCTGCGGCCTTGCAGGTGTTGACCTGACTAAAGACCTTTCTCACTTCTGCCCCGGCGAGCGAGATCACCCAATCCTCTGGGTCAGTGACGGTTTCACACCCGGCACGATGTAGTTGTTGTCAAAGCGTGCATAAAATGCATTGAGTTTGTCTGGTAGAGTGGCATCGTTGGGCAGACTGTAGCCCCTGCCAAATGCGGCGGGCGTCAGAGCCTGTGTAGTATGATTTCACCTTATTCCAATATTGTCATTTTGCTCATTTGATGTCTCTGAGGAGGAGACTTCTTGTACTTATTCCTGTCCTCGGCCGTAGCCTCAGGGTTGTCTGCGTTAGCTCTGTGTGCAGTAGCCCTGTCCTTTAGTTTAGCGCCAACCTCTGTGATAATCCAGGGTTTTTGATTGGGGAAGCAGTGAACCCTCACCGTGGGGACAACGTCGCCGATACATTTTCTACTGAAGCCGGTGACGGGGGTGGTTAGCTGGTCAATGCTAGTTTGGTGGCTGCATATGAAACACGCCAGGGTCCAACGTTACATTTGCTTTCTCACTGGCCAAAAATCTACTTGCCCAAATAGCATTTCTACTGGCCAGGACATGGTGTTGTTCTTAAATGCATTGGGGTCATGCAGAGCCTATAGGTTGGCAAGCTCTCTCTAGATATATTCAGCTATTAATAGGCTATGTTTGGTTAGGTATGTATTAGTCATTACTCTTCTTTAGAGTGGCATTGTATTCATATTTTTTTCTTCTTCTAAAGTATGTCATTATGAGAATATTTGAAAATAGGACACTGCTCCTTAAAGACAAATGTTCCAAAAGACATCTTGACAATTTATTAACTAGGTAAGTCAGTTAAGAACAAATTCTTATTTACAATGACGGCCTACACCGGGCCAATTGTGCGCCTCCCTATGGGACTCCCAATCACAGCCGGATGCGATTCAGCCTGGATTCAAAACAGGTACTGAAGTGACGCCTCTTGAACTGAGATGCAACGTCTTAGACCACTCGGGAGCTACAGCAGGCTAGCCAAGAACAATGCTAAGTGTCTTTTTGTAGCTTTCATTTGCAGACAATTAACAGCAGCCAGCACATTGCTGTTCACTGTTGAAGGTTAACTTTAATAAATACATTTCCCTAAAATAAATAAGCTCAATGAGTAGATTGATGGGTGCTTATTTTTGCTCTGGAAGGCTTGCGTGTGTTGTGAAGGCATCACCTCATATACTGCTCGATTGCTCCATAAATTGGGACTTGTGGGAGTGTGGTGGTGCTTGAATGAACGGCCAATCATATTACTCAAATACAAATAGCATGACATTTACAAGTTTAGTCTTCAATGGTAGACCAAGACAGAGCAGGTAAATGTTGAACTGGAATGCCAAAATGCTCAGGCCAGTGACTGACGAGATCCACTGGCTGGACACAACGTGATTGTTGGACTCTACACGCATTTTTTTTTAATGAATGTGCCAGAAAAACAATAGGCTAAGTGAATTTATTTTCGATTCACATCTACCAGATTATATAGGACGTGCAAATTCATATTCTCTCCCTCCGTGTAAAGAAATTAGACTGCAACCACAGCCCACACAACACACACACCGGGTACAAAGAGGCGGAACAGAAAGCAGAATGTCAAAACCAGCAGTGTTTCCCTGTCATCGCTCACTTTGTGATTGACAGGCGCCTGTGCTATCAATAGATCTCTAGAAGATGCATATCATTCATTCTAGTGGGAGAGAGCTCGGCAGACTTCTCTGACTAGCGAATTGAAAAGTAGCCTACTTAATTTAAGTGGGAAAAGTACCCTGCTGAAAATGAGCAATTGGCTGTATAGCCGACAGCCGGCGCTTGTGGAAAACTCTGCTGTCTATCATTATAGTCATGATAAGCCTGCTGTTAGGTCTTAGTGTATGAGGAGGATCTGGACAGCTCATTTTAATAACTTTAATTAACATTATATTGGGTGGAAGAAATACAGAATACAGCCTGATCGCACAATCAATCTTGCATTGTGCTATGCCACAACTCACGGCACCAAACAGACTAGGCCTGATAGGGAATTTGGGAGCACTGAATGTACAGTAGCTTTTTCCTATTTTGTTGCCTTACAACCTGGAATTAAAATGGATTTTTGGGGGTTTGTATCATTTGATTTACACATGCCTACCACTTTATTATTGTGAAATAAACAAGAAATGAGACAAAAAAATCTGAAAACTTGAGCGTTCATAACTATTCACCCCCCCCCAAAGTCAATACTTTGTCGAGCCACCTTTTGCAGCAATTACAGCTGCAAGTCTCTTAGGGTATGTCTCTATAAGCTTGGCACATCTAGCCACTGGGATTTTTGCCCATTCTTCAAGGCAAAACTGCTCCAGCTCCTTCAAGTTGGATGGGTTCCGCTGGTGTACAGAAAACTTTAAGTTATACCACAGATTCTCAATTGGATTGAGGTCTGGGCTTTGACTAGGCCATTCCAAGACATTTAAACGTTTCCCCTTAAACCACCCGAGTGCTGCTTTGGCAGTATGCTTAGGGTCATTGTCCTGCTGGAAGGTGAACCTCCATCCCAGTCTCAAATCTCTGGAAGACTGAAACAGGTTTCCCACAAGAATTTCCCTGTATTTAGCACCATACATCATTCCTTCAATTCTGACCAGTTTCCCAGTCCCTGCCAATGAAAAACATTCCCACAGCATGATGCTGCCACTACCATGCTTCACTGTGGGGATGGTGAGAGATTTTGGATTTGGGCCAGACATAGCGTTTTCCTCGATGGCCAAAAAGCTCAATCTTAGTCTCATCTGACCAGAGTACCTTCTTCATATATTTGGGGAGTCTCCCACAAGCCTTTTGGTGAAACCAAACGTGTTTGCTTATTTTTTTCTTAAGCAATGGCTTTTTCTCTGGCCACTCTTCCATAAAGTCCAGCTCTGTGGCGTGTACGGCTTAAAGTGGTCCTATGGACAGATACTCCAATCTCCGCTGTAGAGTTTTGCAGCTCCTTCAGGGTTATCTTTGGTCTCTTTGTTGGCTCTCTGATTAATGCCCTCCTTGACTTGTCCATGAGTTTTGGTGGGCGGCCCTCTCTTGGCAGGTTTGTTGTTGTGCCATACTCTTTAAAAAAATATATATAATGGTTTTAATGGTGCTCCGTGGGATGTTCAAAGTTTCAAAGAACCCAACCCTGATTTGTACTTCACAACTTTATCCCTGACCTGTTTGGAGAGCTCCTTGGTCTTCATGGTGCCGCTTGCTTGGTGGTACAGACCCTAGGGCCTTTCAGAACAGGTGTATATATACTGAGATCATGTGACAGATCACGTGACACTTAGATTGCACACAGATGGACTTTATTTAACTAATTATGTGACTTCTGAAGGTAATTGATTGCACCAGATCTTATTTAGGGGCTTCATAACAAAGGGGGTGAGTACATACCCTTTTCCGTTTTTATTATTTTGAATTTTTTGAAACAAGTACTTTTTTTCATTTCACTTCACCAATTTGGACTATTTTGGGTTTGTCCATCACATGAAATCCCAATAAAAATCTATTTAAATGACAGGTTATTATGCAACAAAATAGGAAAAACCCCAAGGGAGAGGAACAATTTTGCAAGGCAATTTTGCAAGGCACATTCTGAATATGTAAGACTTCCCTGAATTCCCTCATCAAACACCCTTTGATTTGTATTTGTAAATCGATTTATTGCATTAGAATTTAGATATACAGGTAATTTCCAAGGGGCTTAAGTAAAATGACTGCCATAAAGATTTGCACATAGGAGAGATATGCGCAAACATGACAGATATGGCAAACCTGCAACACTATATTTGGAAGCACTTAGGTCACTTTACTTTTGGCAGGGATTTGACGACAAGAAAAGTGTGAAAAGTTCTCACATGTAGAAAGCGAGTTGTAGTAGTAGAAAAGAAGTTCTCACACTGGCCAGCTAATTCTACTATTTGAGCGATGAATGGGTGTACACCGCAATAGTGTTGCAAATATAGAGTAATCTAGGGCTAGGGTTTCGATTATTTACTTTGGACAAACTATGGTTTTACATATGGTTAACATATTATGGTTACCATACTATATTTTTCTGCAGCCTTGAAAGGCAGGCATCAAGATGGCCGAACGAGAGGCTGACAGTGATTTTTAGAAATCGCTTTCTATGGGTACAAACCTTTTTTTCTAGAAATACAAATCGCTTTCTAAGCGTGCAATTTCTTTTTTCTTGTCATCAAATCCCTGCCAAAAGTCAGGTGACCTAAGCGCTTCTAAATATGGAGTTGCAGGCTTGCCATATCTGTCATGTTTGCGCAAATCTCTCCTATGTGAAAATCTTTATGGCAGTCACTTTACTTAAGGCCCTTGGAAATTACCTGCAAATCAAAGGGTGTTTGTTTGTGGACAGTGAATTGCATTTGTGGATAGTGCATATCTAAATTCTAATGCAATAAATCGATTTACAAATACAAATCAAAAGGTGTTTGTTTGTGGATAGTGAATTAACTATACATTCATGTACAAACTAGAGGTCGACCGATTAATCGGAATGGCCGATAAATTAGGGCCGATTTCAAGCTTTCATAACAATTGGAAATCTGAAATTTGGGCGCCAATTTTTATTCCCCCCCCCCCCCCTTTATTTAATCTTTATTTAACTTGGCAAGTCCGTTAAGAACACATTCTTATTTTCAATGACGGCCTAGAAACGGTGGGTTAACTGCCTCGTTCAGGGGCAGAACGACAGATTTTCAACTTGTCAGCTCGGGGAATCCAATCTTGCAACCTTACAGTTAACTAGTCCAACGCAATAACGACCTGCCTCCCTCTTGTTGCACTCCACAAGTGCAGGAGACTGCCTGTTACGCAAATGCAGTTAGCCAAGGTAAGTTGCTAGCTAGCATTAAACTTATCTTATAACAAACAATCGATAATAATCCCTACTTAACTACACATGGTTGATGATATTACTAGATATTATCTAACGTGTCCTGCGTTGCATATAATCTGACTAAGCATACAAGTATCTAAGTATCTGACTGAGAGGTGGTAGGCAAAAGCAGGCGGGTAAACATTCATTCAAACAGCACTCTCGTGCGTTTTGCCAGCAGCTCTTTGTTGTGCGTCAAGCATTGCGCTGTTTATGACTTCAAGCCTATCAACTCCCAAGATGAGGCTGGTGTAACCGAGGTGAAATGGCTGGCTAGTTAGCGCGCGCTACTCGCTCTGAGCCTTGGGGTGGTTGTTTCCCTTGCTCTGCATGGGTAACGCTGCTTCGATGTGGTGGCTGTTGTCGTTGTGTTGCTGGTTCGACCCCAGGGAGGAGCGAGGAGAGGGACGGAAGCTATACTGTTACACTGGCAATACTAAAGTGACTATAAGAACATCCAATAGTCAACGGTTAATTAAATAGAAATGGTATAGAAGGAAATAGACCTATAATTTCTATAATAACTACAACCTAAAACTTTTTACCTGGGAATATTGAAGACTCATGTTAAAAGGAACCACATCAATGAGGTCGCTCTTGCTGCTGGTGAGTCCCTGATCCACCTCTACGCAGACGACACCATTCTGTATACTTCCGGCCCTTCTTTGGACACTGTGTTAACAACCCTCCAGGCAAGCTTCAATGCCATACAACTCTCCTTCCGTGGCCTCCAATTGCTCTTAAATACAAGTAAAACTAAATGCATGCTCTTCAACCGATCGCTACCTGCACCTTCCCGCCTGTCCAACATCACTACTCTGGACGGCTCTGACTTAGAATACGTGGACAACTACAAATACTTAGGTGTCTGGTTAGACTGTAAACTCTCCTTCCAGACCCATATCAAACATCTCCAATCCAAAGTTAAATCTAGAATTGGCTTCCTATTTCGCAACAAAGCATCCTTCACTCATGCTGCCAAACATACCCTTGTAAAACTGACCATCCTACCAATCCTCGACTTACAAAATAGCCTCCAATACCCTACTCAACAAATTGGATGCAGTCTATCACAGTGCAATCCGTTTTATCACCAAAGCCCCATATACTACCCACCATTGCGACCTGTACGCTCTCGTTGGCTGGCCCTCGCTTCATACTCGTCGCCAAACCCACTGGCTCCATGTCATCTACAAGACCCTGCTAGGTAAAGTCCCCCCTTATCTCAGCTCGCTGGTCACCATAGCATCTCCCACCTGTAGCACACGCTCCAGCAGGTATATCTCTCTAGTCACCCCCAAAACCAATTCTTTCTTTGGCCGCCTCTCCTTCCAGTTCTCTGCTGCCAATGACTGGAACGAACTACAAAAATCTCTGAAACTGGAAACACTTATCTCCCTCATTAGCTTTAAGCACCAACTGTCAGAGCAGCTCACAGATTACTGCACCTGTACATAGCCCACCTATAATTTAGCCCAAACAACTACCTCTTTCCCAACTGTATTTAATTTTTATTTATTTATTTATTTTGCTCCTTTGTTCTCAACTTGCCTACCTGGTTAAATAAAGGTAAAATAAATAAATAAATATGTTCTCATGTTCTGAGCAAGGAACTGAAACGTTAGCTTTCTTACATGGCACATATTTTACATGGAACAAATTCCACTTTTACTTTCTTCTCCAACACTTTGTTTTTGCATTATTTAAACCAAATTGAACACGTTTCATAATTTACTTACTTATTTACTAAATAGATTTTATTGATGTATTATATTAAGTTAAAATAAGTGTTCATTCAGTATTGTTGCAATTGTCATTATTACAAATACATTAAAAAAAAAATTATATAATTTAAAAAATAGGCCGATTAATCGGTATCGGCTTTTTTGGTCCTCCAATAATCAGTATCGGCGTTGAAAAATCATAATCGGTCGACCTCTAGTACATACTACCGCAATTGGGCCGACCAACCAGTGTTCCCGCACATTGGCTAACCGGGCTATCTGCATTGTGTCCCACCCACCACCCGCCAACCCCTCTTTTACACTACTGCTACTCTCTGTTCATCATATATGCATATAGTCACTTTAACCATATCTACAAGTACATACTACCTCAATCAGCCTGACTAACCTGTATGCAGCCACTCTACTGTATATAGCCTCGCTACTGTTATTTTTCACTGTCTTTTTACTGTTGTTTTATTTCTTTACTTACCTATTGTTCACCTAATACCTTTTTTGCACTTAGAGCCTGTAAGTCAGCATTTCATTGTAAGGTGTTGTATTCGGCACACATGACAAATAAACTTTGATTTGGAATTGAATTTGTGGATAGTGATTTACATTTGTGGATAGTGATTTACATTTGTGGATAGTGATTTACATTTGTGGATAGTGATTTACATTTGTGGATAGTAATTTACATTTGTGGATAGTAATTTACATTTGTGGATAGTGATTTACATTTGTGGATAGTGATTTACATTTGTGGATAGTAATTTACATTTGTGGATAGTAATTTACATTTGTGGATAGTGATTTACATTTGTGGATAGTGATTTACATTTGTGGATAGTAATTTACATTTGTGGATAGTGATTTACATTTGTGGATAGTGATTTACATTTGTGGATAGGGATTTACATTTGTGGATAGGGATTTACATTTGTGGATAGTGATTTACATTTGTGGATAGTAATTTACATTTGTGGATAGTAATTTACATTTGTGGATAGTGATTTACATTTGTGGATAGTGATTTACATTTGTGGATAGTGATTTACATTTGTGGATAGTGATTTACATTTGTGGATAGGGATTTACATTTGTGGATAGTGATTTACATTTGTGGATAGTGATTTACATTTGTGGATAGTGATTTACATTTGTGGATAGTGATTTACATTTGTGGATAGTGATTTACATTTGTGGATAGTGATTTACATTTGTGGATAGTGATTTACATTTGTGGATAGTGATTTACATTTGTGGATAGTGATTTACATTTGTGGATAGTGATTTACATTTGTGGATAATGATTTACATTTGTGGATTGGTGATTTACATTTGTGGATAGTGATTTACATTTCTGGTTTGGTAAATTACATTTGTGGATTGGTACTTATTTGTACAGATCATGATACACAAATACAAAATGCATGTTGTGTTCACACAATACATTTGGCATGATATTGATCCCATACAGTTTCTCTCTACATGTGTGAAACTGGAAGGGGCAGTGAGTGGAGTAGAGGATGTAGGGGCCAGATCGAGGACGGCTGACTTCAGAGCTAAAGCATCAAGTATAGTTTAGGGATATAACCCTTGGTGTTCAGCCACTGGCCTCGAGGGAGGCCCCTCCCCTCCAATCAATAGAGAGATGAAAGGCTGGTACACCAAGTGCCCTAGAAGTTCTTTACCATCACACAGGCCTAATCACCAGTCTCCCATCACACAGGCCTAATCACCAGCCTCCCATCACACATGCCTAATCACCAGCCTCCCATCACACAGGACTAATCACCAGCCTCCCATCACACAGGACTAATCACCAGCCTCCCACCACACAAGACTAATCACCAGCCTCACATCACACAGGCCTAATCACCAGCCTCACATCACACAGGCCTAATCACCAGCCTCACATCACACAGGCCTAATCACCAGCCTCCCATCACACAGGCCTAATCACCAGCCTCCCATCACACAGGACTAATCACCAGCCTCCCATCACACAGGACTAATCACCAGCCTCCCATCACACAGGACTAATCACCAGCCTCCCATCACACAGGACTAATCACCAGCCTCCCATCACACAGGCCTAATCACCAGCCTCACATCACACAGGACTAATCACCAGCCTCCCATCACACAGGCCTAATCACCAGCCTCCCATCACACAGGACTAATCACCAGCCTCCCACCACACAAGACTAATCACCAGTCTCACATCACACAGGCCTAATCACCAGCCTCACATCACACAGGCCTAATCACCAGCCTCCCATCACACAGGACTAATCACCAGCCTCCCATCACACAGGACTAATCACCAGCCTCCCATCACACAGGACTAATCACCAGCCTCCCATCACACAGGACTAATCACCAGCCTCCCATCACACAGGACTAATCACCAGCCTCCCATCACACAGGACTAATCACCAGCCTCCCATCACACAGGACTAATCACCAGCCTCCCATCACACAGGCCTAATCACCAGCCTCACATCACACAGGACTAATCACCAGCCTCCCATCACACAGGCCTAATCACCAGACTCACATCACACAGGCCTAATCACCAGTCTCCCATCACACAGGCCTAATCACCAGTCTCCCATCACACAGGCCTAATCACCAGCCTCCCACCACACAGGCCTAATCACCAGCCTTCCATCACACAGGCCTAATCACCAGCCTCCCATCACACAGGCCTAATCACCAGCCTCCCATCACACAGGCCTAATCACCAGCCTCCCATCACACAGGCCTAATCATCAGCCTCCCATCACACAGGCCTAATCACCAGCCTCCCATCACACAGGCCTAATCACCAGCCTCCCATCACACAGGCCTAATCATCAGCCTCCCATCACACAGGCCTAATCACCAGCCTCCCATCACACAGGCCTAATCATCAGCCTCCCATCACACAGGCCTAATCACCAGCCTCCCATCACAGCCAGCAGCTCACACAGCAGCATCACAAGAAAACAACACCACTGCTGCTTAGGACAGGAGCCCCCACACATACAAATAGGATTTCAAAGTTGTTCGCTCCCTTTCCTGTCTGTGTTTCTGTGTGTCTGTGAACGCGAGAGTGTGTGGTAAAGTAAGGAGCAGGGGTGTTTTAAAAGTAAGGAGCAGGGGTGTTTTAGCCACGAATGTCGAAGCACAGACCCGTCACTGTTTTACTGCCTGGATATCCGTAGGGCTGGGCAATATGTAGAATTCATTCAATTAATTACAATGTATGTTTTTATGAGCGTTTATGTCCGCTTCTCATATTGTCTTTTTGGTGATGTTCGCTCCTTCTGTGCTGTGCACGTTCCCATTTACACCAGAGATCTGTATATAATGACGAGATGCTCCGTCCCCTAACAATGGGAGTTGTCCCAAAGGCAGGCCACAAGCTTAGCTTCAAAATAAGCTCATATGGCTTATTTTGGACAGATTTTGGCGAGAGTGGAACATCTCGCTTCGCCTCTTTCTCCCAAGCCCCTCCCCTACCAATTACAACAACAAAGATGAGAGATCACTTCTTCCTCTCTGACAAACGGTTTCAACTCGCTATTTGCATTTGAGGTTTGGTTCAACAGAAGTCATATGGACACCACAACACATGGAGACATTCTTTATTGTAATAGAGAAGTTAACCTTTCCAACCGTTTCAACTCCTCACATTGAGCAGAGCAGACACTACTAAAACGAATGAACATTCATTCTGGAAAATGAATGCTCAGTTTGTCGCACTCACAATAAGATACCACATATGGCTACCAGCATTTTAGTCAAATAAAGATTGCTATACTAGCTGTTTAGTGTGTGTTTTATAAACCTGCAAGAACCATATAACAAGTACATAAGGAATTGGCAACTCATTCTGAGAAATAAGGTAGACCACTACATTTCAACATCTGAACAAAGTGGACAGGCTATCATGACGTTGGAGACAGACAGAAGGGTCTATTCATAACAATTCAACTGTTTTGCCTTGTTAGCAGAATTCAGAGACAGTGAAATTACACCTAGATCTAAATGAACTAAACTTTAAATATTAGCTGGCTACTCACTAGCACGTGGACTTGTGCTTGAGAGATGGTTTATGAGACCCGTGTTCATTTTCTATAATGCCTGCTACATATACATTATGCATGGTTCTGGTTAAATCTGTAACAAAACTCACATTTTTATAGACGGACCTGAAAGCCAGATCAGTGATTAAAAAAAGCTATTTTGATCATGATTAAAATCATAAGGGTCTTATGGTTGTGGAAGGAATATATTCAGCATTGGTATAATTACACAAACTCTGAATTCATTACATTATTGCTGACTGTTTTAAATGCAGTGGATTTTACCTTTAACTGTATAACAAAGCTTATTTAGAGAAAACATATTTCTTTAAATGAAGATATATATTGTGAAGTTTGGAGAAAAAAAAAATCAAGATATGAGTTTTAGGCCATATTGCCCAGCCCTAGTTATCCGTCATCATCAGCACTGCTCCCCTCCTTCCACCACAGATTCCTGATCTGTCTGCCTGTGTCTTGTCAGGTCTAGTCTAGACAGAGGGTGGACATCCAGGTTAGGTCCCATAGTAATACCCTGCAGCTCATTCACCTGCTACAGCACTCTACCTCAGGCAGCCAAGCCCCACAGGCCTGAGTGGATATGTACTGCCCCTCCTAGGGTCAGTAGAGCAGGGTCACTCCGTTCAGGGTCACTCCTTTCATGCTAGAGACGTAGCCTGCATAGCTACTAGTATGCATGTGAGCAATAGGCTCTGTTGCCCATGGAAACTATTGAGAAGAGAAGCCTTGCTAAGGTATAATAACAGAGGAGGAATATAGGCCAGGGGCGTGCTCAATAGAGAATATTTCTTAAAAGGGAGTGAAATAGGGAGGTTCTAACTAGAGGTCGACCGATTAATCAAGTTCATAACAATCGGTAATCGGCCTTTTTGGACGCTGAATATGGCTGATTACATTGCAATCCATGAGGAAACTGCGTGGCAGGCTGACCACCTGTTACGCGAGTGCAGCATCAAAAGGACCTTGTGGCTGCAATGAGCCAAGGTTAGTTACTAGCTAGCATTAAAAACTTATCTTATAGAAAACAATCAATCTTAACATAATCTCTAGTTAACTACACATAGTTGATGATATTACAAGGTTAATTAGCTTGTCCTGCGTTGCAAATAATCAATGCGGTGCCTGTTAATTTATCATTGAATCACAGCCTAATTCAACTTTGCCAAACGGGGGATGATTTAACAAAAGTGCATTCTAGAAAAAAACACATTCGCTTCACAAATGTACCTAACCATAAACATCAATGCCTTTCTTAAAATCAATACACAGAAGTATATATTTTTAAACCTGCATATTTAGTTCAAATAAATACATGTTAGAAGGCAATATTAACAATGGAAAT
This sequence comes from Oncorhynchus kisutch, assembly GCF_002021735.2. Classification (NCBI taxonomy): domain Eukaryota; kingdom Metazoa; phylum Chordata; class Actinopteri; order Salmoniformes; family Salmonidae; genus Oncorhynchus; species Oncorhynchus kisutch. Next base: position 24,400,642 of record NC_034203.2, on the reverse strand, counting down.
TGTGTCACTTCTCTTGCGTTCAGTGCACGCAAAGTCAGGGTATATGCAACAATTTGGGCCGCCTGGCTCATTAACGAACTGTGTTTCTTCCTAACAAAGACCGTAATTAATTTGCCGGGATTGTACATAATTATGACATAACATTGAAGGTTGTGCAATGTAACAGCAATATTTAGACTTAGGGTTGCCATCCGTTAGATAAAATACGGAACGGTTCCGTATTTCACTGAAAGAATAAATGTTTTGTTTTCTAAATGATAGTTTCCGGATTTGACCATATTAATGACCAAAGGCTCGTATTTCTGTGCGTTTATTATAATTAAGTCTATGATTTGATATTTGACAGAGCAGTCTGACTGAGTGGTGGTAGGCAGCAGCAGGCTCGTAAGCATTCATTCAAACAGCTCTTTACTGCGTTAGCGAGCAGCTCTTAGCAATGCTTGACCCAAAGCGCTGTTTATGACTTCAAGCCTATCAACTCCCGAGATTAGGCTGGCAATACTAAAGTGTCTATAAGAAAATCCAATAGTCAAAGGTATATGAAATACAAATGGTATAGAGAGAAATAGTTGACGCGTCATAATTCCTATAATAACTACAAACTAAAACTTCTTAACTGGGAATATTGAAGAACTGGGAATATTGAACCACCAGCTTTAATATGTTCTCATGTTCTGATTAAGGAACTTAAACGTTAGCTTTCTTACATGGCACATATTGCACTTTTACTTTCTTGTCCAACAATGTGTTTTTGCATTATTTAAACCAAATTGAACATGTTAATTATATATTTGAGACTAAATAGATTTTGTTTATGTATTATATTAAGTTCAAATAAAAGGGTTCATTATTTATTCAGTATTGATGTAATTCTCATTATTACAAATATATATCAAAATCGTCAGATTAATTGGTATGGGCTTTTTTTGGTCCTCCAATAATAGGTATAGAAAAATCATAATCGGTCGACCTTCTAACCTGTACTTCTAATTAACAGCACAGATTTTTGTTTTCCATTGCAAAACATTTTGCCAAAGTGTGGTGTACTGTACCCTACTGAACACGAACCAGTAGGCAGGTGTTCTGTTCACCCAGGTCATGCTATGAAACAAGGACAGAGAGCAACAAGAAACTCCATCTCCTCAGGAGAACCAACGGAAGAATAGGCTACAAAGTGCTGCTTTTTCACAGCAAAATAATTACAAAGACAATGCTTTCATGGCTTTAATCTTGTGATAATGGAAGCCCATCTGGTTATTGAAGCCTTTAGAAACCAAGCCCCTGATAATGAATGGCTGTCAGTCTGATGTGAGCCATGGCAGAGAATAAGAGAGAGAGCAGACAGAGCAACGCTTCCCTCTGGTCTTCATCCAGACCAAACTGCCTTCATCTACACACAACAAGGGACTTATAACTTAATCAGTGATACTGCTGCTCGACCGTGGATGCTCAAAAAACCACACCTCTCTCCTTTTATACCACCTCTCAACAATCCTAAAGTAATAATCCAAGCCATGCGACAAACAAATCCCTCACGCTCTAGTGAGTCCACCTGCCAAACCGCTCTTAAGGGGGATACAGGAAAACAAACATATGGCTAACCTTGGTAACCATAATACACAGTTTGCCTCTGAGAGTAGACACAAATAACCCAGTCAGACAAAAGAGAGACTTACCAGGCTGCTGGTCTGATGTAGCCTGCTGTGGCTGCCTATCCTCAAGGGCGTTCTCACAGACAGTGTTGGTGGCTTGGACAGGCTCTGGTTCTGCCTTTGTGGGCATTGGAACGGGTTGTAATTGCGTTTCTGGGTCGTTGTGCATTGGAGAAGGAGACCACAGTTGCTTAGCGCCAGGTTCTAGATCCGTGTGCGTTGGAACAACCGGTTCTGATTCTGTGTGCATCTGAATAGCAGCCTGTGGGCTCAGCTCTAGGCCTCCTGTGTCCATCTCCTCCGCCTCCTCCTCTGCCTGCAGTGGGGCCTGTTGTGGTGGTGATCCAGTAGGCCTGCAGCTTGAACATACATAGCCCTGGCTGGGCTGGATGTCTGCTTGGCCTGACGACTGGCGCTCGCACTCCAGGTGGAGCAATCTAGAAGCAGAGGACAGATGAAGATGTAGGACTCCACCACACATCAATGGAAAAAGACGATGCTAAAACAACTCCATGAGGAGTGAGGAGATTTACAACAGAATGAACAATGGACGTGCTCTCTGTGTGTCTACCTTTTACAGCTGTGGCAGGAGAGCAGGTCTTTTTGGTGCTCAGGGTCCAGGATACAGGCACATAGTGGACAGGTAAGGGCGGGGTCCTGATGTTGGACACAGCTATCACACAGCAGGCTTGTGTGGTGCCACTGACCGCTCGTCCTCGTACCACACTGGATACACACTCTGCAGTTCTGGAGTAGGAAAGAGATAGAAACACAACGGAAACTAGAGCAATGATTGTTAATCATATGGTTTTCATTAATCTCCAAGATGTTCAGATGAGGCTTCAGTCAGAACTAAAGTGCCTGGGCGTGAAGCAGCAGCCTCAAGAGTGGGGGAGAGAGGAGAGATGGAGAGGGTTGGCTGCTGCTTGTGTCATGTGGACTGTGTTCCTGCCGTGCTGCTGACTCAGAGAGAGAGAGGGAGAAACTGAGTGAGTGTGAGGATGTTCCACCACCTGGCAGGTGCCTGGTCCCCACCCGCCACCACCGCTGCAGCTGATAGGATGTTAACCCACCACAACAGCAGCTGATTGGCAGCCGAGACAGGCACTGTGCGCCACCTACCCCAACAGAGGAAGAGGGTAGAGGCCACAAGCAGGGGATGACGACGCATGCGGTTTGATTCTCCCACCGCACACCCACCAGTACACACCCACACCCACACACACACCAATACACACACCCACACCAGTACACACACACACACACCAGTACACACACACACACACACACCAGTACACACACGCACACACACCAGTACACACACACACACACACACCAGTACACACACACACATACACCAGTACACACACACACACACACCAGTACACACACACACACACACACCAGTACACACACACACACACACCAGTACACACACACACACACACACCAGTACACACACACACACACACACCAGTACACACACACACACACACCAGTACACACACACACACACACACCAGTACACACACACACACACACACACACACACACACCAGTACATACACACACACACACCAGTACACACACACACACACACACACCAGTACACACACGCACAAGTACACACACACACACACACACCAGTACACACACACCCACACACGCACCCACACACGCACCCACACACGCACCCACCAGTCCACACACACGCACCCACCAGTACACACACACCAATACACACACACACCCACCAGTACACCCACACACACACACCAGTACACACACACACGCACGCACCCACCAGTCCACACACACCCACCAGTACACCCACACACACACACACACACACGCATGCACCCACCAGTCCACACACACCCACCAGTACACCCACACACACACACACACACCAGTACACACACACACGCACGCACCCACCAGTTCACACACACGGGCTGCCGCATTATCTGAAATGCTACAGGGTCTGAGGCTAAAATGTACCCTTTAAAAGGGCTGCATGTGTGAGTCATTTCCTTACCACAGGTAGCACAGATACAACCACCAAAAAGGTCATACTCTCAACATGGGTAGCCTAGACGACAGCTGAATGTCTCAATGGGAACTGTGGGAGTTTTAAACCAACGTTCTTACAAATTGACACAGAAAATGAAGACAAACCTTTAGTCCACTTCACATACCATAGAAGAACAAACATCTCTATATGATTTAGTCATGCCATAGACCTACAACACAGCACACACAACACAGCTTCCGTTACATCTCCCACCTGACACCTCCATCCGTTGGTAGGGATGTCGTCTATGGCCGGCTGCAGGCAGAAGGTGTGGTAGCCTTTGTCACACATGTCACACACCAACATCTTATCGTCCTCACCCGGGTTCCTACTCACAGGGAAAAGGAGAGGAGGTATGAATGAGATGCATTCTTTGACATAACAGATGGACAGCATCAACATGGCTTTTCTTGGCTCTGTAGTCTATAGGCTTCTGTTGTGTTAAAAATGGTTGTGCCATTATCTACAAGAATAATGTATATTGAGAAATCACACAGTAAGAGAGTCATTGTGTTAGCCTAATCTGCATTTCAGAGAGGATGTCAATGTATCGCAGACTCAGTTGCTACCAGTGACTGGTCTGGTTGAGGTCAAAGGCTAGAGAACAGTGCCACACTCACAAACCAGAGGTAGCACAAACAAAATCGGCAACACACACGACGGCAACACACACGCACACAACGCAATACAGGGTCAGGTATGTGGGTGGACGGATGGGGCAGTGGAAAGCTGACTCACTTGCAAGTCTGGCAGACCTTGCACTCGGGGCACTGCCAGCCGGCCCTCCTCAGCGGAGTCACAGCCATGTCCAGGCAGGACCCGTGGTAGTGCTGCCCACAGCTGGTACAGAAGAGCTGGTCAGGGAGCTCCCCGGGGCTGTCACAAAGTGCACAGATAGAATCGTCTGGAACTAGAGGGAGGGGGAGAGCAGGGGAGGGGGAGAGCAGGAGAGGGATGAGAGAGCAGGAGAGGGGGGGAGAGCAGGAGAGGGGTGAGAGAGCAGGAGAGGGGGGGAGAGCAGGAGAGGGGTGAGAGAGCAGGAGAGGGGTGACAGAGCAGGAGAGGGGTGAGAGAGCAGGAGAGGGGGGAGAGAGCAGGAGAGGGATGACAGAGCAGGAGAGGGATGACAGAGCAGGAGAGGGATGACAGAGCAGGAGAGGGGTGAGAGAGCAGGAGAGGGGTGAGAGAGCAGGAGAGGGGTGACAGAGCAGGAGAGGAGTGAGAGAGCAGGAGAGGGGTGAGAGAGCAGGAGAGGGGTGACAGAGCAGGAGAGGGGGGAGAGAGCAGGGGAGGGGTGACAGAGCAGGAGAGGGGGAGAGCAGGAGAAGTGTGAGAGAGCAGGAGAGGGGGGAGAGCAGGAAAGGGGGGGGAGCAGGAGATGGGTGAGAGCAGGATGGGGGGGGTAGCGGGAGAGGGGTGAGAGCAGGATGGGGGGGTAGCAGGAGAGGGGTGAGAGAGTAGGAGAGGGATGAGAGAACAGGAGAGGGGGGGGCAGGAGAAGTGTGAGAGAGCAGGAGAGGGGGGGAGAGCAGGAAAGGGGGAGAGCAGGAGAAGGGGGAGAGCAGGATGGGGGGTAGCAGGAGAGGGGTAGCAGGAGAGGGGTGAGAGAACAGGAGAGGGGGGGAGAGCAGGAAAGGGGGAGAGCAGGAGAGGGGTGAGAGAGCAGGAAGAGGGATGAGAGCAGGAGAGTGGTGAGAGAGCAGGAGAGGGATGAGAGAGCAGGAAGAGGGATGAGAGCAGGAAGAGGGATGAGAGAGCAGGAAGAGGGATGAGAGAGCAGGAGAGTGGTGAGAGAGCAGGAGAGGGGGAGAGAGCAGGAGAGGGGGGAGAGAGCAGGAGAGGGGGAGAGAGCAGGAGAGGGGGAGAGAGCAGGAGAGGGGGGGGAGAGAGCAGGAGAGGGGGGAGAGAGCAGGAGAGTGGTGAGAGAGCAGGAGAGTGGTGAGAGAGCAGGAGAGGGGGGAGAGAGCAGGAGAGGGGGGAGAGAGCAGGAGAGGGGGGAGAGAGCAGGAGAGTGGTGAGAGAGCAGGAGAGGGGTAAGAGAGCAGGAGAGGGGTGATGAGAGCAGGAGAGGGATGACAGAGCAGGAGAGGGATGACAGAGCAGGAGAGGGATGACAGAGCAGGAGAGGGGTGAGAGAGCAGGAGAGGGGTGAGAGAGCAGGAGAGGGGTGACAGAGCAGGAGAGGAGTGAGAGAGCAGGAGAGGGGTGAGAGAGCAGGAGAGGGGTGACAGAGCAGGAGAGGGGGGAGAGAGCAGGGGAGGGGTGACAGAGCAGGAGAGGGGGAGAGCAGGAGAAGTGTGAGAGAGCAGGAGAGGGGGGAGAGCAGGAAAGGGGGGGGAGCAGGAGATGGGTGAGAGCAGGATGGGGGGGGTAGCGGGAGAGGGGGTGAGAGCAGGATGGGGGGTAGCAGGAGAGGGGTGAGAGAGTAGGCGAGGGATGATGAGAACAGGAGAGGTGGGGGCAGGGGAGAAGTGTGAGAGAGCAGGAGAGGGGGGCGGAGAGGCAGGATAAGGGGGGAGAGCAGGAGAGAGGGGGAGCAGGATGGGGGGTGGTAGCAGGAGAGGGGTTAGCAGGAGAGGGGTGAGAGAACAGGAGAGGGGGGGGAGAGCAGGAAAGGGGGAGCGCAGGAGGAGAGGGGAGGAGAGGTGAGAGAGCAGGAAGAGTGGTATGAGAGCAGGAGAGTGGTGAGAGAGCAGGAGAGGGATGAGAGAGCAGGAAGAGGGATGAGAGCAGGAAGAGGGATGAGAGAGCAGGAGAGGATGAGAGAGCAGGAGAGTGGTGAGAGAGCAGGAGAGGGGGAGAGAGCAGGAGAGGGGGAGAGAGCAGGAGAGGAAGAGAGCAGGAGAGGGGGGAGAGAGCAGGAGAGGGGAGGAGAGAGCAGGAGAGTGGTGAGAGAGCAGGAGAGGGAGTGGTGAGAGAGCAGGAGAGGGGGGAGAGAGCAGGAGAGGGGGGAGAGAGGCAGGAGAGTGGTGAGAGAGCAGGAGAGGGGTAAGAGAGCAGGAGAGGGGTGAGAGCAGGAGAGGGGTGAGAGAGGCAGGAGAGGGGGAGGAGCAGGAGAGTGGTAAGAGAGCAGGAGAGGGGTAAGAGAGCAGGAGAGGGGTAAGAGAGCAGGAGAGGGGTAAGAGAGCAGGAGAGGGGTGAGAGCAGGAGAGGGATGAGAGCAGGAAGAGCAGGAGAGAGGGGGAGAGGCAGGAGAGGGGTGAGAGCAGGAAGAGCAGGAGAGAGGGGGGAGAGCAGGAGAGGGGTGAGCGCATGAGAGGGGTGAGAGCATGAGAGGGGTGGAGAGCAGGAGAGGGGTGAGAGCAGGAAGAGCAGGAGAGAGGGGGAGAGCAGGAGAGGGGTGAGAGCAGGAAGAGCAGGAGAGAGGGGGGAGAGCAGGAGAGGGGTGAGCGCATGAGAGGGGTGAGAGCAGGAAGAGCAGGAGAGAGGGGAGAGCAGGAGAGGGGTGAGAGCAGGAAGAGCAGGAGAGAGGGGGGAGAGCAGGAGAGGGGTGAGCGCATGAGAGGGGTGAGAGCAGGAAGAGCAGGAGAGAGGGGGAGAGCAGGAGAGGGGTGAGAGCAGGAAGAGCAGGAGAGAGGGGGGAGAGCAGGAGAGGGGTGAGAGAGCAGGAGAGGGGTGAGCGCATGAGAGGGGTGAGAGCAGGAGAGGGGTGAGAGAGCAGGAGAGAGGGGGAGAGCAGGAGAGGGGTGAGAGCAGGAGAGGGGTGAGAGCAAGAGAGGGGTGAGAGAGCAGGAGAGGGGGAGAGCAGGAGAGTGGTAAGAGAGCAGGAGAGTGGTGAGAGAGCAGGAGAGGGGTAAGAGAGCAGGAGAGGGGTAAGAGAGCAGGAGAGGGGTGAGAGAGCAGGAGGGGGGAGCAGGAGAGAGCAGGAGAGGGGTGAGAGCAGGAGTGGGGAGCAGGAGAGAGCAGGAGAGGGGTGAGAGAGCAGGAGAGGGGTGAGAGCAGGAAGGGGGGAGAGAGCAGGAGAGGACACATTTCAGATGTTTTTGGTTAAAGAATGGAGATTGTGAGTAGCTAATGTCTGGGCCCAGAGTTTATGCTGGTCCAGAAAAACTCTGGGTCCTACTTATGACAGCATTAATTTAAATGTTTCAACTGGAGATGTATATCTAATGCTGCTGGACTCACATCTGCTGATGGCCAGTTCTATGTGTTCTGAACAGAGGAGGGAGAGACTCCTGATATCCTGAAAAGTCCCAGCCGCCCCCGCGCAGGGGTAATGGTACAGTCGTGCACATCCTTCAGCACAGCACTTGATGGAGGCTCCAAGGCGTTTACAGTATGCACAGTGCTAGAGAGAGGGGGAACAGAGAGGAGTCAGACTAACAGTATGCACAGTGCTAGAGAGAGGGGGGGGACAGAGAGGAGTCAGACTAACAGTATGCACAGTGTTAGAGAGAGGGGGGACAGAGAGAGGAGTCAGACTAACAGTATGCATAGTGCTAGAGAGGGGGGACAGAGAGGAGTCAGACTAACAGTATGCACAGTGCTAGAGAGAGGGGGAGACAGAGAGGAGTCAGACTAACAGTATGCACAGTGCTAGAGAGAGGGGGGGACAGAGAGGAGTCAGACTAACAGTATGCATAGTGCTAGAGAGGGGGGACAGAGAGGAGTCAGACTAACAGTATGCACAGTGTTAGAGAGAGGGGGGACAGAGAGGAGTCAGACTAACAGTATGCACAGTGCTAGAGAGAGGGGGAACAGAGAGGAGTCAGACTAACAGTATGCACAGTGTTAGAGAGAAGGGGGGACAGAGAGGAGTCAGACTAACAGTATGCACAGTGCTAGAGAGAGGGGGGACAGAGAGGAGTCAGACTAACAGTATGCACAGTGCTAGAGATAGGGGGGACAGAGAGGAGTCAGACTAACAGTATGCACGGCGCTAGAGAGGGGGGACAGAGAGGAGTCAGACTAACAGTATGCACAGTGCTAGAGAGAGGGGGGACAGAGAGGAGTCAGACTAACAGTATGCACAGTGCTAGATAGAGGGGGACACAGAGGAGTCAGACTAACAGTATGCACAGTGCTAGAGAGGAGGTACACAAAGGAGTCAGACTAACAGTATGCACAGTGCTAGAGAGGAGGGACAAAGAGGAGTCAGACTAACAGTATGCACAGTGCTAGAGAGAGGGGGACAGAGAGAGCAGTCAGACTAACAGTATGCACAGTGCTAGAGAGGGGGACAGAGAGGGGTCAGACTAACAGTATGCAGAGAGATAGAGAGGGGGAACATAGAGGAAACAGACTAACAGTATGCACAGTGCTAGAGAGAGGGGGGACAGAGAGGAGTCAGACTAACAGTATGCACAGTGCTAGAGAGGGGGGGACAGAGAGGAGTCAGACTAACAGTATGCACAGTGCTAGAGAGTGGGACAGAGAGGAGTCAGACTAACAGTATGCACAGTGCTAGAGAGAGGGACAGAGAGGAGTCAGACTAACAGTATGCACAGTGCTAGAGAGAGGGGGTACAGAGAGGAGTCAGACTAACAGTATGCACAGTGCTAGAGAGAGGGGGGACAGAGAGGAGTCAGACTAACAGTATGCACAGTGCTAGAGAGGGGGGACAGAGAGGAGTCAGACTAACAGTATGCACAGTGCTAGAGAGTGGGACAGAGAGGAGTCAGACTAACAGTATGCACAGTGCTAGAGAGAGGGGGGACAGAGAGGAGTCAGACTAACAGTATGCACAGTGCTAGAGAGAGGGGGGACAGAGAGGAGTCAGGACTAACAGTATGCATAGTGCTAGAGAGGGGGGGTACAGAGAGGAGTCAGACTAACAGTATGCACAGTGCTAGAGAGAGGGGGGACAGAGAGGAGTCAGACTAACAGTATGCACAGTGCTAGAGAGTGGGACAGAGAGGAGTCAGACTAACAGTATGCACAGTGCTAGAGAGTGGGACAGAGAGGAGTCAGACTAACAGTATGCACAGTGCTAGAGAGAGGGGGACAGAGAGGAGTCAGACTAACAGTATGCACAGTGCTAGAGAGAGGGGGGACAGAGAGGAGTCAGACTAACAGTATGCACAGTGCTAGAGAGAGGGGGACAGAGAGAGTCAGACTAACAGTATGCACAGTACTAGAGAGAGGGGGGACAGAGAGGAGTCAGACTAACAGTATGCACAGTGCTAGAGAGAGGGGACACACAGAGGAGTCAGACTAACAGTATGCACAGTGCTAGAGAGAGGGGGGACAGAGAGGAGTCAGACTAACAGTATGCACAGTGCTAGAGAGTGGGACAGAGAGGAGTCAGACTAACAGTATGCATAGTGCTAGAGAGAGGGGGACAGAGAGGAGTCAGACTAACAGTATGCACAGTGCTAGAGAGAGGGGGACAGAGAGGAGTCAGACTAACAGTATGCACAGTGCTAGATAGAGGGGGACACAGAGGAGTCAGACTAACAGTATGCCACAGTGCTAGAGAGAGGGGGGACAGAGAGGAGTCAGACTAACAGTATGCACAGTGCTAGATAGAGGGGGACACAGAGGAGTAAGACTAACAGTATGCACAGTGCTAGAGAGGAGGTACACAAAGGAGTCAGACTAACAGTATGCACAGTGCTAGAGAGGAGGGACAAAGAGGAGTCAGACTAACAGTATGCACAGTGCTAGAGAGAGGGGGACAGAGAGAGCAGTCAGACTAACAGTATGCACAGTGCTAGAGAGGGGGACAGAGAGGGTCAGACTAACAGTATGCAGAGAGATAGAGAGGGGGAACATAGAGGAAACAGACTAACAGTATGCACAGTGCTAGAGAGAGGGGGGACAGAGAGGAGTCAGACTAACAGTATGCACAGTGCTAGAGAGGGGGACAGAGAGGAGTCAGACTAACAGTTATGCACAGTGCTAGAGAGTGGGACAGAGAGGAGTCAGACTAACAGTATGCACAGTGCTAGAGAGAGGGACAGAGAGGAGTCAGACTAACAGTATGCACAGTGCTAGAGAGAGGGGGTACAGAGAGGAGTCAGACTAACAGTATGCACAGTGCTAGAGAGAGGGGGGACAGAGAGGAGTCAGACTAACAGTATGCACAGTGCTAGAGAGTGGGACAGAGAGGAGTCAGACTAACAGTATGCATAGTGCTAGAGAGAGGGGGACAGAGAGGAGTCAGACTAACAGTATGCACAGTGCTAGAGAGAGAGGGGACAGAGAGGAGTCAGACTAACAGTATGCCAGTGCTAGAGAGTGGGGACAGAGAGGAGTCAGACTAACAGTATGCACAGTGCTAGAGAGAGGGGGGACAGAGGAGGAGTCAGACTAACAGTATGCACAGTGCTAGAGATAGGGGGGACAGAGAGGAGTCAGACTAACAGTATGCACGGCGCTAGAGAGGGGGACAGAGAGGAGTCAGACTAACAGTATGCAAAGTGCTAGAGAGAGGGGGGACAGAGAGGAGTCAGACTAACAGTATGCACAATGCTAGATAGAGGGGGGACAGAGAGGAGTCAGACTAACAGTATGCACAGTGCTAGAGAGTGGGACAGAGAGGAGTCAGACTAACAGTATGCATAGTGCTAGAGAGAGGGGGGACAGAGAGGAGTCAGACTAACAGTATGCACAGTGCTAGAGAGAGGGGGGACAGAGAGGAGTCAGACTAACAGTATGCACAGTGCTAGAGATAGGGGGGACAGAGAGGAGTCAGACTAACAGTATGCACGGCGCTAGAGAGGGGGGACAGAGAGGAGTCAGACTAACAGTATGCAAAGTGCTAGAGAGAGGGGGGACAGAGAGGAGTCAGACTAACAGTATGCACAATGCTAGATAGAGGGGGGACAGAGAGGAGTCAGACTAACAGTATGCACAGTGCTAGAGAGTGGGACAGAGAGGAGTCAGACTAACAGTATGCATAGTGCTAGAGAGAGGGGGGACAGAGAGGAGTCAGACTAACAGTATGCACAGTGATAGAGAGAGGGGGGGACAGAGGAATCAGACTAACAGTATGCACAGTGCTAGAGAGAGGGGGGACAGAGAGGAGTCAGACTAACAGTATGCATAGTGCTAGAGAGAGGGGGGACAGAGAGGAGTCAGACTAACAGTATGCACAGTGCTAGAGAGAGGGGGGACAGAGAGGAGTCAGACTAACAGTATGCATAGTGCTAGAGAGAGGGGGGACAGAGAGGAGTCAGACTAACAGTATGCATAGTGCTAGAGAGAGGGGGACAGAGAGGAGTCAGACTAACAGTATGCACAGTGCTAGAGAGAGGGGGGACAGAGAGGAGTCAGACTAACAGTATGCACAGTGCTAGAGAGTGGGACAGAGAGGAGTCAGACTAACAGTATGCATAGTGCTAGAGAGAGGGGGACAGAGAGGAGTCAGACTAACAGTATGCACAGTGCTAGAGAGAGGGGGGACAGAGAGGAGTCAGACTAACAGTATGCACAGTGCTAGATAGAGGGGGACACAGAGGAGTCAGACTAACAGTATGCATAGTGCTAGAGAGAGGGGGACAGAGAGGAGTCAGACTAACAGTATGCACAGTGCTAGAGAGAGGGGGGACAGAGAGGAGTCAGACTAACAGTATGCACAGTGCTAGAGAGTGGGACAGAGAGGAGTCAGACTAACAGTATGCACAGTGCTAGAGAGAGGGGGGACAGAGAGGAGTCAGACTAACAGTATGCACAGTGCTAGAGATAGGGGGGACAGAGAGGAGTCAGACTAACAGTATGCACGGCGCTAGAGAGGGGGGACAGAGAGGAGTCAGACTAACAGTATGCAAAGTGCTAGAGAGAGGGGGGACAGAGAGGAGTCAGACTAACAGTATGCACAATGCTAGATAGAGGGGGGACAGAGAGGAGTCAGACTAACAGTATGCACAGTGCTAGAGAGTGGGACAGAGAGGAGTCAGACTAACAGTATGCATAGTGCTAGAGAGAGGGGGGACAGAGAGGAGTCAGACTAACAGTATGCACAGTGCTAGAGAGAGGGGGACAGAGAGGAGTCAGACTAACAGTATGCACAGTGCTAGAGATAGGGGGGACAGAGAGGAGTCAGACTAACAGTATGCACGGCGCTAGAGAGGGGGGACAGAGAGGAGTCAGACTAACAGTATGCAAAGTGCTAGAGAGAGGGGGGACAGAGAGGAGTCAGACTAACAGTATGCACAATGCTAGATAGAGGGGGGACAGAGAGGAGTCAGACTAACAGTATGCACAGTGCTAGAGAGTGGGACAGAGAGGAGTCAGACTAACAGTATGCATAGTGCTAGAGAGAGGGGGACAGAGAGGAGTCAGACTAACAGTATGCACAGTGATAGAGAGAGGGGGGACAGAGGAATCAGACTAACAGTATGCACAGTGCTAGAGAGAGGGGGGACAGAGAGGAGTCAGACTAACAGTATGCATAGTGCTAGAGAGAGGGGGGACAGAGAGGAGTCAGACTAACAGTATGCACAGTGCTAGAGAGAGGGGGGACAGAGAGGAGTCAGACTAACAGTATGCATAGTGCTAGAGAGAGGGGGGACAGAGAGGAGTCAGACTAACAGTATGCATAGTGCTAGAGAGAGGGGGGACAGAGAGGAGTCAGACTAACAGTATGCACAGTGCTAGAGAGAGGGGGGACAGAGAGGAGTCAGACTAACAGTATGCACAGTGCTAGAGAGTGGGACAGAGAGGAGTCAGACTAACAGTATGCATAGTGCTAGAGAGAGGGGGACAGAGAGGAGTCAGACTAACAGTATGCACAGTGCTAGAGAGAGGGGGGACAGAGAGGAGTCAGACTAACAGTATGCACAGTGCTAGATAGAGGGGGACACAGAGGAGTCAGACTAACAGTATGCACAGTGCTAGAGAGAGGGGGGACAGAGAGGAGTCAGACTAACAGTATGCACAGTGCTAGATAGAGGGGGACACAGAGGAGTCAGACTAACAGTATGCACAGTGCTAGAGAGGAGGTACACAAAGGAGTCAGACTAACAGTATGCACAGTGCTAGAGAGGAGGGACAAAGAGGAGTCAGACTAACAGTATGCACAGTGCTAGAGAGAGGGGGACAGAGAGAGCAGTCAGACTAACAGTATGCACAGTGCTAGAGAGGGGGACAGAGAGGGGTCAGACTAACAGTATGCAGAGAGATAGAGAGGGGGAACATAGAGGAAACAGACTAACAGTATGCACAGTGCTAGAGAGAGGGGGGACAGAGAGGAGTCAGACTAACAGTATGCACAGTGCTAGAGAGGGGGGACAGAGAGGAGTCAGACTAACAGTATGCACAGTGCTAGAGAGTGGGACAGAGAGGAGTCAGACTAACAGTATGCACAGTGCTAGAGAGAGGGACAGAGAGGAGTCAGACTAACAGTATGCACAGTGCTAGAGAGAGGGGGTACAGAGAGGAGTCAGACTAACAGTATGCACAGTGCTAGAGAGAGGGGGGACAGAGAGGAGTCAGACTAACAGTATGCACAGTGCTAGAGAGTGGGACAGAGAGGAGTCAGACTAACAGTATGCATAGTGCTAGAGAGAGGGGGACAGAGAGGAGTCAGACTAACAGTATGCACAGTGCTAGAGAGAGGGGGGACAGAGAGGAGTCAGACTAACAGTATGCACAGTGCTAGAGAGTGGGACAGAGAGGAGTCAGACTAACAGTATGCATAGTGCTAGAGAGAGGGGGGACAGAGAGGAGTCAGACTAACAGTATGCACAGTGCTAGAGAGAGGGGGGACAGAGAGGAGTCAGACTAACAGTATGCACAGTGCTAGAGATAGGGGGGACAGAGAGGAGTCAGACTAACAGTATGCACGGCGCTAGAGAGGGGGGACAGAGAGGAGTCAGACTAACAGTATGCAAAGTGCTAGAGAGAGGGGGGACAGAGAGGAGTCAGACTAACAGTATGCACAATGCTAGATAGAGGGGGGACAGAGAGGAGTCAGACTAACAGTATGCACAGTGCTAGAGAGTGGGACAGAGAGGAGTCAGACTAACAGTATGCATAGTGCTAGAGAGAGGGGGGACAGAGAGGAGTCAGACTAACAGTATGCACAGTGATAGAGAGAGGGGGGACAGAGGAATCAGACTAACAGTATGCACAGTGCTAGAGAGAGGGGGGACAGAGAGGAGTCAGACTAACAGTATGCATAGTGCTAGAGAGAGGGGGGACAGAGAGGAGTCAGACTAACAGTATGCACAGTGCTAGAGAGAGGGGGGACAGAGAGGAGTCAGACTAACAGTATGCATAGTGCTAGAGAGAGGGGGGACAGAGAGGAGTCAGACTAACAGTATGCATAGTGCTAGAGAGAGGGGGGACAGAGAGGAGTCAGACTAACAGTATGCACAGTGCTAGAGAGAGGGGGTACAGAGAGGAGTCAGACTAACAGTATGCACAGTGCTAGAGAGAGGGGGTACAGAGAGGAGTCAGACTAACATTATGCACAGTGCTAGAGAGAGGGGGGACAGAGAGAGGAGTCAGACTAACAGTATGCATAGTGCTAGAGAGAGGGGGTACAGAGAGGAGTCAGACTAACAGTATGCACAGTGCTAGAGAGAGGGGGGACAGAGAGAGGAGTCAGACTAACAGTATGCATAGTGCTAGAGAGAGGGGGGACAGAGAGGAGTCAGACTAACAGTATGCACAGTGCTAGAGAGAGGGGGTACAGAGAGGAGTCAGACTAACAGTATGCACAGTGCTAGAGAGAGGGGGTACAGAGAGAGGAGTCAGTCAGCCAGTCAATCAATCACATGCATTTATTTTACATCAGCACAAAGCGCTCTAAGTAACCTGGTCTAAACCGGGAGTCAGATTACAATTGATATAATAGGATAATCCAGACCCTTACCATACCTACAGACACAATATGAAAACCCTACTACAATGGGAAACATAAAAGGACAAAGAGTTTTAAAGTAAACTATTTTCTGTAGCAGAAAACATTGCTCATGCAAGTCTATGGTTCCCCTTTCTGTACACGTTTCCCTTGAAACGACCCATCCATTCTCTCAGTTCTTCTTGATCAAAAACTTAAATTCTGCTCCATTTGTCACACCACGATTAGCGCATTGATGTTCACACTTCTCTCCCAAAGTGTCATATCACATGTATTGGTCTCTTCAGACTTTCCCAGGAGTTCTTCCCCAAACACAGTCCTGCCTCCTCTCCTTCATCTGCACTAACCTGAACTAACTGACCAGGTAAAAGTCAGCCTAATGACGAGCTTCCACCATATTGTTATCACTCCTCAACTCGTTTCTAACCAGATGAAGGAAACAAGGAGGGCTGATGTTTTTATTCAGTTAAGAAGGGAGCTGCTGATTTGCTAATGGGGGTGACAAGGGGGGTGGCCAGACATATGGTGTGCATCACAAATGGCACCCTATTCCCCATTTAGTGCACTACTTTTGATCAGTGCCCTGGTCAAAAGTAGTGTACAATATAGGGAAACGGGTGCCATTTGGAATGCTACCACCCATTCAGGGTTCTTTCAATCACCCATTCAGGAGTCTGTAACCACCCATTCAGGGGTCTGTAACCACCCATTCAGAGGTCTGCAACCACCCATTCAGAGGTCTGCAACCACCCATTCAGAGGTCTGTAACCACCCATTCAGAGGTCTGTAACCACCCATTCAGAGGTCTGTAACCACCCATTCAGGGGTCTGTAACCACCCATTCAGGAGTCTGTAACCACCCATTCAGGAGTCTGTAACCACCCATTCAGGAGTCTGTAACCACCCATTCAGGAGTCTGTAACCACCCATTCAGAGATCTGTAACCACCCATTCAGAGGTCTGTAACCACCCATTCAGGGGTCTGTAAAACACCCATTCAGGGGTCTGTAACCACCCATTCAGAGGTCTGTAACCACCCTTTCAGGGGTCTGTAACCACCCATTCAGGGGTCTGTAACCACCCATTCAGGGGTCTGTAACCACCCATTCAGGGGTCTGTAACCACCCATTCAGGAGTCTGTAACCACCCATTCAGAGGTCTGTAACCACCCATTCAGGGGTCTGTAACCACCCATTCAGAGGTCTGTAACCACCCATTCAGGGGTCTGTAACCACCCATTCAGGAGTCTGTAACCACCCATTCAGGAGTCTGTAACCACCCATTCAGAGGTCTGTAACCACCCATTCAGGGGTCTGTAACCACCCATTCAGGGGTCTGTAACCACCCATTCAGGAGTCTGTAACCACCCATTCAGGGGTCTGTGAGCTGTGTTGGTGCTGATGCTACAGTAGACACTGTGGTAAGCCACCATGAATCTATACAGCCTTCACTGTTGAGTGGCGTGGCCTTTTCCTTTTCACAGCTGAGAGAGGAGAGAGCAGCACTGACAGAGACCATCTTTACCAGCCTTCCTGATCATCTCTCTCTCGTCTCGCTCCCCCTCTCGTCTCTCTCTCCTTTCCCTCTCTCGCTCCACCTTCTCACTCCCCTCTCTCTCTCTCTCTCCTCGCCCTTGCGTATTGTCTCTCCTCTCCCTCTCTCTAGCCCTCTCCCCCTTCTCCATTCACTCTCCATTCACTCTCCATTCACTCTCCCCTTCCCTCTCACTCACTCCCCCTCCCCTATATATCACTCCCCCTCCCCTATTTTCTCGCTCATGCCCCTCTTCTCTCTTTTCACTCTCCCCCTTTGCGCTTTGGTGTGTAATAGATTGCGCTCTCCCCTTCTCTCACTCCCTCTTCTTGCTCCTCTTCCCATCCCATTCTCTTCTCTCTATCCAATTCCTTCTTTCTCCCTAGCCCTCCCTCTCGCCCCTTCTCTCTCGCCCCTCCCTCTCTCGATCCCTCACACCCCTTCTCTCTCGCTCCCTCTTCAACCTTCTCTCTCGCCCCTTCTCTCTCGCCCCTTCCCTCTCGCCCCTTCCCTCTCGCCCCTTCCCTCTCCTCACTCCCTCTTCACCCTTCTCGCTCCCTCTTCACCCTTCTCGCTCCCTCTTCACCCTTCTCGCTCCCTCTTCACCCTTCTCGCTCCCTCTTCACCCATCTCTCCCCCTCTCCTTGCTCCTCTCCCCACCCCCCTCTCTTCTCCCTTCACTCCCTCCTCTACTCTCCTTCCCTCTCCCTTCAAGTGTTTTGTCCAAATACTGGTGGAGTCACCGAATAAAACAATGGACGACCTGACCAGAGAGGACCATGACCAGAAGAACAGTTTGCAGTTGTCCCAGGGTCAGCTCGATGAGTTGAAACAGGATAATGGAAAGATGACAACAATCTGTAAGTCATTGAGTGAGGACATTAGTTCTGTGTGTGAATCCATGATAACAATGACAGAGAAATCCGTTTATATCGAGGGACAATCAAGGTGAACAGGGTTGTGGACAGGATTGCAGAATCTCCATGATACCTGGACTGAGTATGAGGAGAAACAGAGGGAAATGATCTTGGAGAAATGGAAGATACACCACAGGAAGATTGAGGTGGAGTGTGCCTACAGAACTGGAAAACCCACCACCAGCCCAGGTGTGGTCAAGTTACTGAGGTTCAAGGACAAGGTCACTGTTCTGGAACGAGCCAAGAACTTGAAACGAACGTACAGCTGAAGTCGGAAGTTTTACATACACTGAGGTTGGAATCATTAAAACTCGTTTTTCAACCACTCCACAAATTCCTTGTTGACAAACTGTAGTTTTGGCAAGTAGGTTAGAACATCTACTTTGGGCACGACACAAGTCATTTTTCCAACAATTGTATAAAGAAAGATTATTTCACTGTATCACAATTCCAGTGGGTCAGAAGTTTACATACACTAAGTTGACTGTGCCTTTAAACAGCTTGGAAAATTCCCAAAAATTATGTCATGGCTTTTGAAGCTTCCGATAGGCTAATTGACATCATTTGAGTCAATTGGAGGTGTACCTGTGGATGTATTTCAAGGCCTACCTTCAAACTCAGTGCCTCTTTGCTTGACATCATGGGAAAATCAAAAGAAATAAGCCAAATTGTAGACCTCCACAAGTCTGGTTCATCCTTGGGAGCAATTTCCAAACGCCTGAAGGTACCACATTCATCTGTACAAACAATAGCAAGCAGTATAAACACCATGGGACCACTCAGCCGTCATACCACTCAGGAAGGAGACGCGTTCTGTCTCCTAGAGATGAACGTACTTTGGTGTGTAAAGTGCAAATCAAATCCAGAGCAACAGCAAAGGACCTTGTGAAGATGCTGGAGGAAACAGGTACAAAAGTATTTATATCCACAGTAAAACGAGTCCTATATCGACATAACCTGAAAGGCCACTCAGCAAGGAAGAAGCCACTGCTCCAGAACAGCCATAAAAACATACTACGGTTTGCAACTGCACATGGAGACAAAGATCGTAATTTTTTGAGAAATGTCCTCCGGTCTGATGAAACAAAAATAGAACTGTAAGGCCATAATGACCATTGTTATGTTTGGAGGAAAAAGGGGGAGGCTTGCAAGACGAAGAACACCATCCCAACCGTGAAGCACAGGGGTGGCAGCATCATGTTGTGGGGGTGCTTTGCTGCAGGAGGGCTAGTGCCATTCACAAAATAGATGGTATCATAAAGCAGAAAATGTATGTGGATATATTGAAGCGACATTTCAAGACATCAGCCAGGAAGTTAAACCTTGGGCGCAAATGGGTCTTCCAAATGGACAATGACCCCAACCCTACTTCCAAAGTGTTGTGGCAAAATAGCTTAAGGACAAAAAAGTCAAGGTATTGGAGTGGCCATCACAAAGCCCTGACCTCAATCCTATAGAAAATGTGTGGGCAGAACAGAAAAAGTGTGTGCGAGCAAGGAGGCCTACAAACCTGACTCAGTCACACCAGCTCTGTCAGGAGGAATGGGCCAAAATTCACCCAAATTATTGTGGGAAGCTTGTGGAAGGCTACCCGAAACGTTTAACCCAAATTAAACTATTTAAAGGCAATGCTACCAAATACTAATTGAGTGTATGTAAACTTCTGATCCACTGGGAAAATGATGAAAGAAATAAAAGCTGAAATAAAAAAATTCTCTCTACTATTATTCTGACATTTCACATTCTTGAAATAAAGTGGTGATCCTAACTGACCCAAAACAGGGAATTTTTACTAGGATTAAATGTCAGAAATTGTGAAAAACTGAGTTTAAATGTAGTTGGCTAAGGTGTATGTAAACTTCCGACTTCAACTGTATATCTTCCTCAACGAGGACTATCCTGAAGCTGTGCGCCAGAAGAGGAAAGAACTGATCCCAGCCATGAAAGCTGCCAGAGCGCGTGGGGACATTGCTTACATCCACTATGACAGGTTCATTGTCCACCCCCCCTCCCAGAAGCCTGGAAGGGATGAGAGCCAAGCCTATGGGTTTGTAGCTTCAGACCCGCAGCACGCACATGCACACACACCAATTTATTAATGGACTGCTGAATGTATATTTCTTTCTCTTGCTTTGTCTGCTCTTTTCAGTGTTATGTCTGTCTCTGATAAGCTACCCAGGAAAGGCCTGAAAATAGCGCACATTAATATATGTATCCTTAGAAATAAAATTCATGAAATCAATAAATTGCTGCATCAGATAACATTCACAAATTAGCCATGTATGTGACCAATACAATTTGATTTGATACAACATCTATAGAAGAGACAGAAATGCTTATGGGGGAGGTGTTGCTGTATATATTCAGAGCCATATCCCCATAATGCTTAGAGAAGAGCTTATGTCAAGTGTTATTGAAGTGTTGTGGTTGCAGATTCACTTGGCACATCTAAAGCCTTTTCTTTTCGGATGTTGATATATTTAATTAATTCTTTTTTAATTTTACCTTTATTTAACTAGGCAAGTCAGTTAAGAACAAATTATTATTTTCAATGACGGCCTAGGAACAGTGGGTTAACTGCCTTGTTCAGGGGCAGAACGACAGATTTTTACCTTGTCAGCTCGGGGATTCGATCTTGCAACCTTTCGGTTACTAGTCCAACGCTCTAACCACTCGGCTACTTGCCGCCCCGGTCAAAAGTTTGGACACACCTACTCATTCAAGGGTTTTTCTTTCTTTTTACTATATTCTACATTGTACAATAATAGTGAAGACATCAAAACTATGAAAAACACATATGAAATAATGTAGCACCCAAAAAAAGTGTTCAACAAATCTAAATATAATTTATATGTAAGATTCTTCAAACAGCCACCCTTTGCCTTGACGACAGCTTTGCACACTGTTGGCATTCTCTCAACCAGCTTCATGAGGTAGTTACCAGCAATGCATTTCGATTAACAAGTGTGCCTTCTTAAAAAGTGAATTTGTGGAATTTCTTTCTTTCTTAATGTGTTTGAGCCAATCAGTTGTGTTGTGACAAGGTGGGGGGGTATACAGAATATAGCCCTATTGTGGGAATTTCTTCATATGTAGCCATATATGTTCCATGTGTGGGAACTGGTTCAAGACTGTTGGAAAATCATTCCAGGTGAAGCTGGTTGAGAGAATACCAAGCGTGTGCAAAGCTGTCATCAAGGCAAAGGTTGGCTATTTGAAGAATTTCACTTTTTTGGTTACTACAAGATTCCATGTGTTATTTCACAGTTTTGATGTCTTCACTATTATTCTACAATGTAGAAAATAGTAAAAATAAAGAAATGTGTTCTAAAACTTTGACCGGTAGTGTAGGCCACCAAGTAATAACAGTCAATATCTAAACAATATGTGTGAAATGCTTGACAGTGTATGTGATGTAAAAAGAGAGGTCTACTTTCATGGGGAATCTTGCCTGGTTTTCATCAAGCTGTCCGCGCAAGAGGAAGCTTCTCACTGTAACCAGTGCCTGTAATCTGGATCAGGTTATGTTATCAATCAACCTACCAGGGTGTTTACAAACACAACAGGAACAGGATCATCCATATGAATCGATCACATTTTTACTAATACTGTAGAACTTTGTTCTAAAGCTGTATCTGTACCCATTGGATGCAGTGATTACAATATAGTGGCTAGATCCAGGAAAGCCAAAGTTCCAGCAGCTGGGCCTAAAATAGTGTATAAGTGATCATACAAAAGATTTAGCTGTGATTCCTATGTGGATGATGTTAAAATATTTGTTAGTCTGATGTGATTAATAAGGAGCATCCAGGTGCTGCACTTGATCAATTTATTAAATTGCTTCTTCCAATTACTGATAAACATGCACCTGTTAAGAAACTGACAGTTAAGGCTCCATGGATTGATGAGGAATTGATCAACTGAATGGTTGAAAGAGATGGGGCAAAGGAGTCTGGCTGCACATCTGACGGGCTGACTTACTGCAAATTAGTTAGATGTGACTAAACTCAACAAAAAGAAGAAGAAACTGTATTATGAAGCCAAGATTAATGATATAAAGATTGATGGGACAAAACTTGAGTACTTTAAATGAAATTATGGGCAGAAAGACAAATTCCATCGAATCAGATGGCTTATTTATCACAAAACAATTTGATGTTGCCAATTATTTTAATGATTACTTCATTGACAAAGTGGGCAACCCAAAAAAAATCAAGAAACATACAGTATTATATAGAGCAATTATTGCATGGAACTCCATTCCATCTCATATTGCTCAAATGAACAGCAAACCTGAACAGCAAACCTAAAAAAAAAAACACCAAACGGCACAACACCAAACGGCACAACACCAAACGGCACAACACCAAACGGCACAACACCAAACGGCACAACACCAAACGGCACAACACCAAACGGCACAACACCAAACGGCACAACACCAAACGGCACAACACCAAACGGCACAACACCAAACGGCACAACACCAAACGGCACAACACCAAACGGCACAACACCAAACGGCACAACAACTAACTGCACAACAACTAACTGCACAACACCAAACGGCACAAAAACTAACTACACAACACCAAACGGCACAACACCAAACGGCACAACACCAAACGGCACAACACCAAACGGCACAACACCAAACGGCACAACAACTAACTGCACAACAACTAACTGCACAACAACTAACTGCACAACACCAAACGGCACAACAACTAACTGCACAACACCAAACGGCACAACACCAAACGGCACAACAACTAACTGCACAACACCTAACGGCACAACAACTAACTGCACAACAACTAACGGCACAACACCAAACGGCACAACAACTAACTGCACAACACCTAACGGCACAACACCAAACGGCACAACAACTAACTGCACAACACCTAACGGCACAACAACTAACTGCACAACAACTAACGGCACAACACCAAACGGCACAACAACTAACTGCACAACACCAAACGGCACAACAACTAACTGCACAACACCTAACGGCACAACAACTAACTGCACAACAACTAACGGCACAACACCTAACGGCACAACACCTAACGGCACAACACCTAACGGCACAACACCTAACGGCACAACACCTAACGGCACAACACCTAACGGCACAACACCTAACGGCACAACACCAAACGGCACAACAACTAACGGCACAACACCAAACGGCACAACACCAAACGGCACAACACCAAACGGCACAACACCAAACGGCACAACACCAAACGGCACAACACCAAACGGCACAACACCAAACGGCACAACAACTAACTGCACAACAACTAACTGCACAACACCAAACGGCACAACACCAAACGGCACAACACCAAACGGCACAACAACTAACTGCACAACACCTAACGGCACAACAACTAACTGCACAACACCTAACGGCACAACAACTAACTGCACAACAACTAACGGCACAACACCAAACGGCACAACAACTAACTGCACAACACCAAACTGCACAACACCAAACGGCACAACACCTAACGGCACAACACCAAACGGCACAACAACTAACTGCACAACAACTAACTGCACAACACCTAACGGCACAACAACTAACTGCACAACA
This sequence comes from Oncorhynchus kisutch, assembly GCF_002021735.2. NCBI lineage: Eukaryota > Metazoa > Chordata > Actinopteri > Salmoniformes > Salmonidae > Oncorhynchus > Oncorhynchus kisutch. The sequence continues at coordinate 24,377,106 of NC_034203.2, read as the reverse complement.
ACTAACGGCACAACACCAAACGGCACAACAACTAACTGCACAACACCAAACGGCACAACAACTAACTGCACAACACCTAACGGCACAACAACTAACTGCACAACAACTAACTGCACAACACCTAACGGCACAACACCTAACGGCACAACAACTAACTGCACAACACCAAACGGCACAACAACTAACTGCACAACACCAAACGGCACAACACCAAACGGCACAACACCAAACGGCACAACAACTAACTGCACAACACCTAACGGCACAACAACTAACTGCACAACAACTAACGGCACAACACCAAACGGCACAACAACTAACTGCACAACACCAAACGGCACAACACCAAACGGCACAACAACTAACTGCACAACACCTAACGGCACAACAACTAACTGCACAACAACTAACGGCACAACACCAAACGGCACAACAACTAACTGCACAACACCAAACGGCACAACAACTAACTGCACAACACCTAACGGCACAACAACTAACTGCACAACAACTAACGGCACAACACCTAACGGCACAACACCTAACGGCACAACACCAAACGGCACAACAACTAACTGCACAACACCTAACGGCACAACAACTAACTGCACAACAACTAACGGCACAACACCAAACGGCACAACAACTAACTGCACAACACCAAACGGCACAACACCAAACGGCACAACAACTAACTGCACAACACCTAACGGCACAACAACTAACTGCACAACAACTAACTGCACAACACCTAACGGCACAACACCTAACGGCACAACAACTAACTGCACAACACCAAACGGCACAACAACTAACTGCACAACACCAAACGGCACAACACCAAACGGCACAACACCAAACGGCAAAACAACTAACTGCACAACACCTAACGGCACAACAACTAACTGCACAACAACTAACGGCACAACACCAAACGGCACAACAACTAACTGCACAACACCAAACGGCACAACACCAAACGGCACAACAACTAACTGCACAACACCTAACGGCACAACAACTAACTGCACAACAACTAACGGCACAACACCAAACGGCACAACAACTAACTGCACAACACCAAACGGCACAACAACTAACTGCACAACACCTAACGGCACAACAACTAACTGCACAACAACTAACGGCACAACACCTAACGGCACAACACCTAACGGCACAACACCAAACGGCACAACAACTAACTGCACAACACCTAACGGCACAACAACTAACTGCACAACAACTAACGGCACAACACCTAACGGCACAACACCTAACGGCACAACACCTAACGGCACAACACCTAACGGCACAACACCTAACGGCACAACACCAAACTGCACAACACCAAACTGCACAACACCTAACTGCACAACACCAAACTGCACAACACCAAACTGCACAACACCTAACGGCACAACACCTAACGGCACAACACCTAACGGCACAACACCTAACGGCACAACACCTAACGGCACAACACCTAACTGCACAACACCAAACGGCACAACACCTAACGGCACAACACCTAACGGCACAACACCTAACGGCACAACACCTAACGGCACAACACATAACGGCACAACACCAAACGGCACAACACCTAACGGCACAACACAACACCTAACGGCACAACACCTAACTGCACAACACCAAACGGCACAACATCTAACGGCACAACACCTAATGGCACGACACCTAACAGCACGACACCAAACGGCACAACACAACACCTAACGGCACAACACCTAACGGCACAACACCTAACTGCACAACACCAAACGGCACAACACCTAACGGCACAACACCTAACAGCACAACACCTAACGGCACAAGACAACACCTAACAGCACAACACCTAACGGCACAACACCAAACGGCACAACACCAAACGGCACAACACCTAATGGCACAACACCTAATGGCACGACACCTAACGTCACAACACAACACCTAACGGCACAACACCTAACGGCACAACACCAAACGGCACAACACCTAACGGCACAACACAACACCTAACGGCACAACACCTAACTGCACAACACCAAACGGCACAACACCTAACGGCACAACACCTAACGGCACAACACCTAACTGCACAACACCTAACGGCACAACACAACACCTAACGACACAACACCTAACGGCACAACACAACACCTAACGGCACAACACCTAACTGCACAACACAACACCAAACGGCACAACACCTAACTGCACAACACCTAACGGCACAACACCTAACTGCACAACACCTAACGGCACAACACAACACCTAACGACACAACACCTAACGGCACAACACAACACCTAACGGCACAACACCTAACTGCACAACACAACACCTAACGGCACAACACCTAACTGCACAACACCTAACGGCACAACACCTAACGGCACAACACCTAACGGCACAACACCTAACGGCACAACACAACACCTAACGGCACAACACCTAACTGCACAACACACACCTAACTGCACAACACCTAACGGCACAACACCTAACGGCACAACACCTAACGGCAAAACACCAAACGGCACAACACCAAACGGCACAACACCAAACGGCACAACACCTCTCCACTATTTGACCTAGTTTGTGTGTATGTATTGATATGTAGGCACGTATGCCTTGTTTCCAATTGATGTAGTTCTGTCCTTGAGATGTCTATTAATGTTTTGTGTCATGTTTTGTGTGGACCCCAGGAAGAGTCGCTGCTGCTTTTGCCACAGCTAATGGGGATCCTAAAAATACCAAATACCAAATGTCCCAGAGTTTGTTGACCAACAGAATAGGTACACTTTTCTACTATGCGGGATAGTAGATTGACATAGACTAGTGATTTTGTTGTTCATTACTCATCTTGTTGGCTGAGGAAACGTAAATGTGGACAGTTATTCTAACATCTTCAAATTCGGTAAGAAGGACACACACCTTTGCAATCTAAATTTGATTTCTGACTTTCTGAGCAAGTGGGTGGACGCCCTAACTAGGTTACACAGCCAATGCATTACATATGGGTCTGGTAAATTTCTCAAATGTCCAGTCAATTCAAATGCTGCTGGTCACATTTTGCTAACGGAAACCCTTATCTATAGACACAGTTAAATCATATTCTCTATAGAGTGTATAATCCCATTTACATAATAGACGTTTTATCATGAGAGGACTGTGGGCTGCTCACCTCTATGCTCCCTGAGTCGATGGCTATGTCCACGTTGAGCAGTGATTGTCCCTCGCCTTCGCACACGCCTTGCGACCACAACGCACAACAGTGATGCGCCAAGCACTGCCCCGACTCCTCAAAGAAAGACTGGACGTCCACATCTCCTGGGAGGCCGACGTGAGCCAGCTCATCCCACAACCTGCTGGCCTTGTCTGGGTCGGGTAACTCCCCATGGCTCTCAGCTCCACTGAAAGAGAGATGAAGAGGGAGAGATGAGGTAAAATAACTGGAGGTGAGGCAGAGGTAGAAAGAGTTGAAAAAGCAAAGTGAGGCAAGCTGGGCAGGAACGAAGAGAGGGATAGAAAACTAAATAGTAAAAGAAGTGATGCAAAGCATAAATGAGAAGAAATAAGGCAGAGAAGAGAGGAGGAGAGATAGGATGAGAGGAAAAATGTTAGAGAGCAGAGAAGGGAGAGAGCAGTAGAGGAGGAGGAGGGGGTGAAAGCGGGTCGTGACACACAAGAGGCTGGCTGTTCTGTCTCATGAAATCTGCTGAAAGGGAAACGGTTCCCAGAGTCCCTGCTCTAGTGAGTTGCCGAGCATGCTGAAAATATGGCAAGAGGGAATTAGCATTTAAAAGAACTAGTTGGTTTCAGTAAACAGTAAACACACAAACAGCCAAAACTGAGAGAGTGAAGGCTAGGATGAGGATGAAGAAGTCATAATGATATTCACTGTATAATGCCTTGTCATTGTTATGGCCCTCCTGACCGGAGCTTACATATTGTGCAAAATAGGCCAGCATTCAATTCCATCATCTATCCCTTTTCTTGAAATTTCCTTCTCCTCTTCACCCTCCGTCCTCTTGCCACCCTCTCTCTCTCTGTGGCACAGTCTAGCCTAGAGACACTACCAATCACACTGCTCCAACAATAATGCCTGGCTGGCGTTGGATCGCTGCCAGGCGTGTTGCGGTGGATGTGTATATATGTATGCTCTGCTCTCTGTGCACATTACGTCACAGGGACCCCAGGGAGAGACACTATTGGCTCCAAAGAACACAAACAAATTAGACAGCTGTCCGAAACACGTCCAGTGAGGGTCCTTTGTTGGCACAGTGCACAGTACGCGCACACACGCACTTACGTGTTAGTCTTACTCTACATGGCATAGTAGGACCATTGGGGACCCCAGCAGGCAGAAAAAGCTTGCCAAGGGGGAGCAGAGCGGCGCTAATTTAGCTTTCAAGAGCAAAGTGCTAATATGACCTGCTAAGCAGAGTATGGTCATCCATTAAGGCCTGTGAGGAGAGTGAATGCACAGGCCTCTCTGCCCTGCGTGTGGATTGTTGATTTAATTTGCGAGGGAAAGGGTGCTAATTTAGCCCTGGAAAGTTCAGAGTTAATGTCTGGAACCCTCTCAGATAATTGATCACATTAGCACAATGTGAGGCGAGAGGTGAGGTGGGGTTCACGAGCATTCATATACGCACTCAGACCCTTCCTCTGACACAGGAGAGGATGAAATAGTACACAAAGCACTTACTCCACGCATATGCAATACATTAGCAGACACTCAAGACATCAACTCTGAGATTAGAGTTCAGCTGCCAGCTGAAATCATCCACTATGATGACATGTTGCACACACATCTTTGTTTGCTTCTGTTTTTGTGTCCCTTTGTTTTGATGTTTCTGTGTCATGTTGCTAACTCCCTGTCCAGGCGTCTGTATTGGAAAGGAGTCTGTATGAACAGGCGTCTGTATTGGCAAGGCCGTATTGACAGGCAAGGCCGTATGGACAGGCAAGGGCGTATGGACAGGCAAGGCCGTATGGACAGGCAAGGCCGTATGGACAGGCAAGGCCGTATGGACAGGCAAGGCCGTATGGACAGGCAAGGCCGTATGGACAGGCAAGGCCGTATGGACAGGCAAGGCCGTATGGACAGGCAAGGCCGTATGGACAGGAGTCTGTATCGGACAGGAGTCTGTATCGGACAGGAGTCTGTATGGACAGGAGTCTGTATCGGACAGGAGTCTGTATCGGACCCGGCGTCTGTATCGGACAGGAGTCTGTATGGACAGGAGTCTGTATCGGACAGGAGTCTGTATCGGACCCGGCGTCTGTATCGGACAGGAGTCTGTATCGGACAGGAGTCTGTATCGGACAGGAGTCCGTATCGGACAGGAGTCTGTATTGGTAAGACGTTTGTATGGACAGGCGTCTGTATTGGTAAGACGTCTGTATTGGCAAGACGTCTGTATGGACAGGCGTCTGTATTGGTAGGACGTCTGTATTGGTAAGACGTTTGTATGGACAGGCGTCTGTATTGGTAAGACGTCTGTATTGGCAAGATGTCTGTATGGACAGGCATCTGTATTGGTAAGACGTCTGTATGGACAGGCGTCTGTATTGGTAAGACGTCTGTATTGGTAAGACGTTTGTATGGACAGGCGTCTGTATTGGTAAGACGTCTGTATTGGCAAGACGTCTGTATTGGTAAGACGTTTGTATGGACAGGTGTCTGTATTGGTAAGACGTCTGTATTGGCAAGACGTCTGTATGGACAGGCGTCTGTATGGACAGGCAAGGCTGGCCAAATAAACAGCCTGTGACATCAAAGCAGCAGAGAGCCCAGCTCTCGTTCCATATAGCTCATTAACCGGTTACAGAGGCCATCACAGATTTCACCGTCCCTGCTCACCCAGACCGGACCAGGCTAGCTCTACCAGCCAAACCCTTTCAGACAGCCGTGTCATCCAGCCAGCCAGGCCTACTTACTTCTGTGTGCCTCTCTGTCCTGAGCTGGCATCTCCGGCTGCATCGCTGGGCTGAGTGGTTCTGTCAACACCGCTGTCATCTCTGCCGTATCCTTTGCTGGCCTTGCTGTGGTCGTTGGCCTGGCCTCCTCCTCCTGTCGCATTGCGCTTGTGTCCAGGCGAGGAGTCGAACACTTGGAGATCCCCCTGACCCAGCAGACTGCGGCCGCCACAGTAACAGAAGGCACAGAGCTGCTCACTGAGAGAGGGAGAGAGGGACTGTCAGTTAATTATATATACCCACTGGGACATTCAGCCATGCATCATGGTCAGTGGCTGGCCGTGAATTACTTCTCTTCGGTTTGGTATGGCCCGGTCAGGCGCGAACAAAGCAAGGGTGCACACACACACGTCTATATTTGTGTTGCAATTCCCAACAGTATTCCTTTCTTACAACAAACATCTGTGGGAATTGAAAGTTACACGTAGTATGGGCCTTTGATACACATCTACTCAAATCAATAGATTAAGTAACATCCATCCATCCGAGGATCCAAAACAGAGGACCTCGAGCCGCCATAGAGGGAGCGGCAGACAGGCTGGGAGTGAAGGAAAGTAAAGCAAACCAGGCAGATCAGACCAGAGCAGGTTGTACATATTTATCAGGTTGGTTTCTGAGGGAGGAGATGGGTTTGTTAATAAGATCCCTGGAGAGATGCTGCCTGCTTAACTGGTCGGTCCGTCCGCCCCTCTATCCTCCATCACCAGCATCGACAATGCAGTCAGTCTGAAAGATTGATTACAACCTTTAACAGAGTGGCACCTATGACGGGGGGGGGGGGGGGGGGGGGGGGGGGGTAATGTTCCTGTTCCCACTCCCGGCTGGTAACTCAATGCTCTGACACACCGGAGATGCCCCCGTACATGCGTGTATTTGTCCATAAATGAGAATATGCATGCAGGCTGTGGTGTCTACATACTGAATGTGTACTGATGAAGACCGATGGATACATACACTATATATACACAAAAGTATGTGGACACCCCTTCGGCTATCTCAGTCACAGCTGTTGATGACATGTGTATAACATCGAGCACACAGCCATGCAATCTCCATAGACAAACATTGGCAGTAGAATGGCCTTACTGAAGAGCTCAGTGACTTTAAACGTGGCACCGTCATAGGATGCCACCCTTCCAATCAGTCAGTTGATCAAATGTCTGCCCTGCGAGAGCTGCCCCGGTGCACTATAAGTGAAGTGGAAACGTCTAGGGGCAACAACGGCTCAGCCCCAAAGTAGTAGGTCACACAACCTCACAGAATGAGACTGCCGAGTGCTGAAGTGCGTAACAATTGTCTGTCCTTGGTTGCAACACTCACTACAGTGATCAAAACTGCCTCTGGAAGCAAGGTCAGCACAAGAACTTATGGTCGGGAGCTTCATGAAATGTGTTTCCATGGCCGAGCAGCCGCACACAAGCCTAAAATCAGGATGAGCAATGTTAAGCTCGCCACCATTGGACTGGAGCAGTGAAACGCGTTCTCTGGATTGAAGAATCACGCTGCACCACCCATCTGGTAGTTCGATGGACAAATCTGGGTTTGGTGGGTGCCAGGAGAACGCTACCTGCCCGAATGCATAGTGCCAACTGTAAAATTTGGTGGAGGAGAAATAATGGTCTGGGGCTGGTGTTCATGGTTAGGCTCCTTAGTTACAGTGAAGGGAAATCTTAACGCTGCAGCATACAATGACATTCTAGACAATTCTGTGCTTCCAACTCTTTCAACGCCCCCTGTGCACAAAGCAAGGTCCATACAGAAATGGTTTGTCGAGATCGGTGTGGAAGAACTTGACTGGCCTGAACAGAACCCTGACCACAACTCCATCAAACCTTTGGAATTAATTGGAACACTGACTGCGAGCCAGGTCTAATTGCCCAACATCACTGTCCGACCTCACTAATGCTCGTGACTGATTGGAAGCAAGTCCCCGCAGCAATGTTCCAACATCTAGTGGAAATTCTTCCCAAAAGAGTGGAGGCTGTAATAACAACAAAGGGGGGACCAACTCCATATACAGTGCATTCGGTAAGTATTCTGGCCCCTTGACTTTTTCCACATTTTGTTACGTTACAGCCTTATTCTAAAATTGATTTTTTTTTTTATATCTACACAACACCCCATAATTATTTTACTTTTAGATGCGTGTATGGTTGTGAATTGTTCGATACTACTGCACTGTTGGAGCTAGGAACACAAGCATTTCACTCCACCAGCGATAATATCTGCTAAATATGTATATGTGACCAATAAAATTAGATTTGATTTCCTAATGACAACGCAAAAACTGCTTTTTTTTACATTCTTGAAAATGTATTAAAAAAAGGAAAACTGAAATATCCCGTTTTCAGTGCTCTGGAGCAGGTTTCCATCAAGGATCTCTTTGTACTTGGCTAGTCTCCCAGTCCCTGCCACTAAAAAATATTCCCACAGTATGATGCTGCCACCACTGTGCTTCACTGTAGGGATGGTGCCAGGTTTCCTCCAGACTTGACGCTTAGCATTCAGGCCAAAGAGTTCAATCTTGGTTTCATCAGACCAGATAATTTTGTTTCTCCTATGGTCTGAAAGTCCATAGGTGCCTTTTGGCAAACTCCAAGCGGGCTGTCATATGCCTTTTAATGAGGAGTGGCTTCCGTCTGGCCACTCTAACATAAAGGCCTGATTGGTGGAGTGCTGCAGAGATGGTTGTGCTTCTGGAAGGTTCTCCCATATCTACATCTCTCTGGTGCTCTATTATCGGGTTCTTGGTCACCTCCCTGATCAAGGCCATTCTCCCCTGATGAATCTGTTTGGCCCGGGCAGCCAGCTCTAGGAAGAGTGTTGGTGGTTCCAAACCTCTTTAGTTTGAGAGTGATGGAGGCCACTGTTCTTGGGGACCTTCAATGCTGCCGAATGTTTTTGGTACCCTTCCCCAGTTCTGTGCCTCGACACAATCCTCTCGTCTCGGAGCTCTGCGGACAATTCCTTCAACCTCATGGCTTGGTTTTTGCTCTGACATGCACTGTCAAATGTGGGACCTTATATAGACAGGTGTGTGCCTTTCCAAATCCTGTCCAATCAGTTGAATTTAACACAGGTGGACTCCAACCAAGTTGTAGAAACATCTCAAGGATGATTAATGGAAACAGGATGAGCCTAAGCTCAATTCCAAGTCTCATAGCAAAGGGTCTGAATACTTATGTAAATATGGTATTTCTGTTTTTATTTGTAATAAAACTAGCAAAAATGTCTTAAAACCTGTTTTTTTTTTTCGCTTTGTCATTAAGGGTTTGTGTGTAGATTGATGAGGGGAAAAAAATATTTTATAAATTTAAGAATAAGGCTATAATGTAACAAAATGTGGAAAAAGTGAAGGGGTCTGAATACTTTCCGAACGCACTAATTGCCCATGATTTTGGAATGAGATGTTCGACAAGCAGGTGTCCACATACACTACATGACCAAAAGTATCACATTAATCAGTATACACCGTACATAAACACAGATCCACCCCTCATAGCCAAACTTTCTGTGATGGAACTCTCAGACTGACCTGCTTTTAACTCCTCTGTTGGTGATAGGACCAGAAAGCTCAGCTGCTTCACTAGTCTGAGGGCTCTGGACCTGGGGAGAAGAGGGCTTCTCTTCCCCCTCCTCTGGTCCTTCAGTGGCACCCACCTCCACACTCTCCACAGGCTGCTGGGCTGGTGTATCTGATGGTGGATGGAGACACAGGGGACAGGGTTTAGGGGTAGAGAAACATGAATATCTACGCATAGAATCTCACGAGTATGTTTCCATATAATCCTACCAGTCATGTATATTTGTGTCAATGGTTAACATGACATTTCAAACCATGCCCTGAAGTAATCACACATCTACCAAAAGTGATTGAGAATACAGCCATGAACCCTAACTGAAAAAGTTGACTGGTCTTGACTTTTCTTCCATGCAGTTTACTCCAGGTCAGAAACATAAACACCCACTTTGTTAGAGAAAGAGATGGATGGTGGGAATTTGGAGACCATATGCTGGAGCACTGATTGCTGTAAACCCAAGGGGAGCCCAGAGGCAGGCTGCCTGTCATATATGACAACAACAACGTCGACAGAACCACCAATGACACACATCAGACAAACAGCGGAGTGTTACTATAAACCTGAAAACACTGTCGTGGCTATTGGCCTCTGGAATAGCATTTTACACAGAGACTTTGAACATTGGCCTATAATTGGATGTCTGACAAGTAACCTCGGAGTGGTTTGGGTTTGTGATCTGTGGTTGGCCTGCTTTGGTAGTTACATTCCATCTATTGGTGGTTTGTTATTTTGATGAGCATTTAGCTAGCGTGTTACTACAATTTGGGGTTAAATTAAGCTATGTAGTCCCAATGCCAAGGGTCAAAGGTCTTCTCCAAGGTACATACACTAGCTCATTCAAGGTTTTTTATTTCTTTTTACTATTTGACAACATAAAAAAGTGTTAAACAAATCAAAATATATTTTATATTTGAGATTCTTCCCGGGTGGCGCAGTGGTTAAGGTCCCTGTACTGCAGCGCCAGCTGTGCCACCAGAGACTCTGGGTTCGCGCCCAGGCTCTGTCGTAACCGGGGCGACACACAATTGGCATAGCGCCACCCAGGTTAGGGAGGGTTTGGCCGGTAGGGATATCCTCATCGCGCGCCAGTGATTCCTGTGGCGGGCCGGGCGCAGTGCACAAGGTTGCCAGGTGCGCGGTGTTTCCTCCGAAACATTGGTGCGGCTGGCTTCCGGGTTGGATGCACGCTGTGTTAAGAAGCAGTGCGGCTTGGTTGGGTTGTGTATCGGAGGACGCATGACTTTCAACCTTCGTCTCTCCCAAGCCCGTACGGGAGTTGTAGCGATGAGACAAGATAGTAGCTACTAACAATTGGATACCACGAAATTGGGGAGAAAAAGGGGCAATTTTTTTTATATAAATAAAATAATATAAAATAGCCACCCTTTGGCTTGATGACAGCTTCGCACACTCTTGGCATTCTCTCAGCCAGCTCATGAGGTAGTCACCTGGAATGTATTTCAATTAACAGTTCATCTGTTAATCTGTTGAATATCTTTCCTTCTTTAAGCGTTTGAGCCAATCTGTTGGTGTGACAACATAGGGGGGTATACAGAAGAAAGACCTTTTTGGTAAAAGACCAAGTCCATATTATGGCAAGAACAGCTCAAAGAAGCAAACAACTGTCGATCCTTACTTTAAGACAAGAAGGTCAGTCAGAGGAAATTTTGAAGAACTTGAAGTTTCTTCAAGTGCCGTCGCAAAAACCATCAAGCGCGCAATGATGAAACTGGCTCTCACGAGGACCGCCACAGGAAAGGAAGACCCAGAGTTACCTCTGCTGCAGAGGATAAGTTCAATAGAGTTACCAGCCTCAGAAATTGCAGCCCAAATAAATGCTTCACAGAGTTCAAGTAACAGACACATCACAACATCAACTGTTCAGAGGAGACTGTGTGAAATCAGGTCTACATGGTCAAATTGCTGCAAAGAAACCACTACTAAAGGACACCAATAAGAAGACATGCTTGGGCCAAGAAACACAAGCAATTGACATTAGACAGGAGGAAATCTGTCCTTTGGTCTGGATTTTGGTCTGTTTTTGTGAGACAACGGATGATCTCCACGTGTTGTTCCCACCATAAAGCATGGAGTTTGTGGTGTTATGATGTGGGGGTGCTTTGCTGGTGACACTATTGGTGATTTATTTAGAATTCAAGGCACACTTAACCAGAATGGCTACCACAACATTCTGCAGCGATATGCCATCCCATCTGGTTTGGGCTTTCAACAGGACAATTACCCAACACACCTAAAGACTGTGCAATGGCTATTTTACCAAGAAGAGTGATGGAGTGCTGCATCAGACGACCTGGCCTCCACAATCACCTGGCCTCAACCAAATTGAGATGGTTTAGGATGAGTCGGGCCGCAGAGTGAAGGAAAAGCAGCCAACAAGTGCTTAGCATATGTGGGGACTCCTGTTGGAAAAGCATTCCAGGTGAAGCTAGATGAGAGAAAGCCAAGAGTGTCAACGCTGTCATCAAAGCAAAGGGTGGCTATTGAAGAATCTCAACTATAAAATATATTTTGGATTTGTTTAACAATTTTTTGGTTACTACATGATTCCATGTGTTATTTCATCGCTTTGATGTATTCACTATTATTCTACAATGTAAACAAAATAGTACAAATAAAGAAAAACCCTTGAATGAGCAGGTGTTCTAAAACTTTGGACAGGTAGTGTAGAGTTCCGTGTTCAGGTTTGATGGTCAGCAATGTATGAATAACCCATTGCTATGGTGATAGGCTTGAAATAAATGGTAACGTTACAAGAAAGGAGAGTCAGACAGACAGACACAGGAAGGATTGGTACTAATGTTATGTCATGACCTCGGTGTAGAACGTTTTATTCATAGATTGTATGTTCTTGACCTCAGTTGTACACACCGCACAAAGGGCCAAGACTATTTTAAAGACACATTGTGAGGGAAGTTCCATTTTGATCCAACTACCTGGTGAGAAAGCAGCAAGTATGCTACTGCAGAGTCAGCTTGCAAGAACAGCCATAATGGAACTTTAGAGGCCAGTCATTAAATGCAATAACAGAATAGAGTGATTGTGTAACTTGTTATTCAGAATTGGGAACTTCGAACAAAAAAATCCATACCCATTGTTAAAGCAAGGTAAAATAACAACTCTCACCCCCAGCACGAACGCGCACACACAGCTGAGAACAAAAAGCCATTGGCAAAATGAACAGAATCCCTCCAACTATAGAGAGCGAGGGAGAGGCAGCAAGAGAGAGCAAGAGGGATGCAGAGAGAGGCAGAGAGAGAGAGAGAGAGAGAGAGAGGCATGACATCACTGACATGGACCCCTCCTCCATTAGTGTCACTGTCAGAGCACAGACACCATTGTCAGATCAAAGTGACCAGCAATACTCACTCAAAAAAACAGCCCAACAAAATGTACAAATCGTACAGATAGGCTTCAAACAGTGCAGAGAAATTAAATGAAACAAACTCAAATGAAATTAACTCTATACAGGTCTTCAATAACTCACCAATAAATAAGATGTCAATTCAGCTCCTAGAAAAATCCATTGAATATTAAAAAAGAGGATCAAAAGCAAATCTGAGAAAAGCAAAGAAATACAACATCAGAAAGAAAAATCTAAACGTTGTTGAAATGATTGTTTTTTTGATAAAGCATGTAAAACAATTAGAAACCATCTAAGACAAATGTCAAATGGAAAACATAAGCAGCAAAACAACCCAGAGCTACGCTATGACTATTTTGAAACTCTGAAACAGTATAAACATACAGTCGTGGTCAAAAGTTGAGAATGACACAAATATAAATTTTCACAAAGTCTGCTGCGTCAGTGTCTTTAGATATTTTTGTCAGATGTTACTATGGAATACTGAAGTATAATTACAAACATTTCATAAGTCTCAAAGGCTTTTATTGACAAGTACATGAAGTTGATGCAAAGAGTCAATATTTCCAGTGTTGATCCCTTCTTTTTCAAGACCTCTGCAATCCGCCCTGGCATGCTGTCAATTAACTTCTGGGCCACTGATGGCAGCCCATTCTTGCATAATCAATGCTTGGAGCTTGTCCGAATTTGTGGGGTTTTGTTTGGCCACCCGCCTCTTGAGGATTGACCACAAGTTCTCAATGGGATTAAGGTCTGGGGAGTTTCCTGGCCATGGACCCAAAATATCGCTGTTTTGTTCCCCGTGCCACTTAGATATCACTTTTGCCTTATGGCAAGGTGCTCCATCATGCTAGAAAAGGCATTGTTTGTCACCAAACTGTTCCTGGATGGTTGGAAGAAGTTGGTCTCGGAGGATGTGTTGGTACCATTCTTTATTCATGGCTATGTTTTTAGGCAAAATTGTGAGTGAGCCCACTCCCTTGGCTGAGAAGCAACCCCACACATGAATGGTCTCAGGATGCTTTACTGTTGGCATGACACAGAACTAATGGTAGCGCTCACCTTGTCTTCTCCGTACAAGTTTTTTCCCGGATGCCCCAAACAATCGGAAAGGGGATTCATCAGAGAAAATTACTTTTCCCCAGTCCTCAGCAGTCCAATCCCTTTACCCTTTGCAGAATATCAGTCTGTCCCTGATGCTTTTCCTGGAGAGAAGTGGCTTCTTTACTGCCCTTCTTGACACCGGGCCATCCTCCAAAAGTGTTCACCTCACTGTGCGTCCAGATGCACTCACACCTGCCTGCTGCCATTTCTGAGCAAGCTCTGTACTGGTGGTGCCCCAATCCTGCAGCTGAATCAACTTTAGGAGATGGTCCTGGCGCTTGCTGGACTTTCTTGGGAGCCCTGAAGCCTTCTTCACAACAATTGAACCGCTCTCCTTGAAGTTCTTGATGATCCAATAAATGGTTGATTTAGGTGCAATCTTACTGGCAGCAATATCCTTGCCTGTGAAGCCCTTTTTGTGCAAAGCAATGATGACGGCACGTATTTCCTTGCAGGTAACCATGGTTGACAGGAAGAACAGTGATTCCAAACACCACCCTATTTTTGAAGCTTCCAGTCTGTTATTCGAACTCAATCAGCATGACACAGTGATCTCGAGCCTTGTCCTCGTCAACACTCACACATGTGTTAAAACCTCTCTGGGATAGGGGGACGCAAATGTCCCACTTGGCCAATTGCCAGGGAAAATGCAGAGCGCCAGATTGAATTCTATAGCATTTTATTTGAAACTTTCATTAAATCACACATGCAAGATAGCAAATTAAAGCTACACTCGTTGTGAATCCAGCCAATATGTCCGATTTCAAAAAGGCTTTTCGGCGAAAGCATAAGAAGCTATTATCTGATGATAGCACAGCAGTAAACAAAGAGAGTAGCATATTTCAACCCTGCAGGCGCTACACAAAACGCAGAAATAAAATATAAAACATGCCTTACCTTTGACAAGCTTCTTTTGTTGGCACTCCAATATGTCCCATAAACATGGACCTGGACCTTTTGTTCGATTAATTCAGTCCATATATATCCAAAATATCCATTTATTTGGCGCGTTTGATCCAGAAAAAAACAGCTTCCAATTTGCGCTAAGTCACTTCAAAATATCTCAAAAGAATGTTTAATCCTCAGGGTTTTACCTGCTACATAAGTTCTGTTATACTCACAGACATGATTCAAACAGTTTTTTCCAAATCTACTAATAATATGCATATCTTATATTCTTGGCATGAATAGCAGGAAGTTGAAATTGGGCACGCTATTTATCCAAAAGTGAAAATGCTGCCCCCTATACCTTAAGAAGTTAATGAGAGAATCACTGACATGACGTCAGCTGGTCCTTTTGTGGCAGGGCTGAAATGCAGTGGAAATGGTTTGGGGGGGAATCAGTTCATTTGCATGGCAAAGAGGGACTTTGCAATTAATTGCAATTCATCTGATCAATCTTCATTCTGGAGTATATGCAAATTGCCATCATACAAACTGAGGCAGCAGACTTTGTGAAAATTAATATTTATCAAAACTTTTGGCCACGACTGTACATTAAAATGCAAGAAATTGAATTATACCGTTAAGACACTTGACGAAATTTAAAACCTAATTGATAAAAATATGTTCTGGGACATGTGGAACAATTTAAGCACGACAAAGTCAGAAGAATTAGCCATGGAGGAATTTGGAAGACAAATTAATATAATCTATAACAAAAACATCCCACAAAAAGACTTCCAGCATAACCAATTACAAATTCAAGAAATATTGAATATCCTTGAATCAATCATTAAAAACAACCAAAATCTATTAGATTACCCAATAACCCAACAACAACAAAATGAAAAGTTAAAATCTATTAAACCAAAGAAAGTGTGTGGTCTAAATAAAATGAGATATGAAATGCTGAAAAACAACACAACTGAGTTGCAAAATGCTGTGCTTAAATTGTTCAACATGGTACTACACTGAATGAACATCTAAAATGCAGCATGCAACAATTTCAAAAGATTATACTGAGTTACAGTTCATATAAGGAAATCTGTCAATTTAAATAAATTCATTAGGCCCTAATCTGTGGATTTCACATGACTGGAAATACAGATATGCATCTGTTGGTCAGATAAAGATAAAGGCATGCATGTGCATGGATCAGAAAACCAGTCAGTATCTGGTGTGACCACCATTTGCCTCAAACAGCGTGACACATCTCCTTCACGTAGAGTTGATCAGACTGTTGATTGTGGCCTGTGGAATGTTGTCCTACTCCTCTTTAATGGCTGTGCAAAGTTGCTGGGTTCTCTAAATTCTACATTTTCTAAAATGAGGTTGGAGGCGGCTTATGGTAGAGAAATTTATAATTTATCTGGCAAAAGCTCTGGTGGACATTCCTGCAGTCAGCATGTCAATTGCACGCTCTCTCAAAACATTGTGTTGTGTGACAAAATTGCACATTTTAGAGTGGCCTTTTATTGTCTTCCAATTGGCTCATTCATCCCCCCTCCTCTCCCCTGCAACTATTCCCCAGGTCATTGTGCTAAATGAGAATGTGTTCTCAGTCAACTTACCTGGTAAAATAAGGGTTAAATAAATAAAGGTGAACCTGTTTAATCATCTTCTTGATATGCCACACCTGTCAGGAGATGGATTATCTTGGTGAAGGAGAAATGCTCACTAACAGGGATGTAAACAAATTTGTGCACAGAATTTGAGAGAAATAAGCTTTTTGTGCGTATGAAACATTTCTAGGATATTTTATTTCAGCTCACAGAACATGATACCAACACTTTACATGTTGTGTTTACATTTTTGTTCAGTGTAACTTCTGGCTGCTTTCCTGATGTCTGGAACCAGGGGCTCATCTCCCCATCTCCTCAAATCAGACCCTAAAAATGACAGGGGAATTTGCATAAACAGCCACTTTGGAAAGGTTTTCTGTGGTGTTTTCAATTCAAGAATCCAAACCTTCCTTCAAGAATTTGTTTTACAAGTAAATGTCAAATAGGCTTTCACATAACCATTACACTACTGAACATATATACACACCTTAGACACACTAATGAATAAACACATCCACCAAAAAAAAGGAGGGCAAAATCTCTGCTTGCTTTATTGACTTAAAAAAAGCATTTGATTCTATTTGGCACAAATTGGTGAGTTATTGGTGAGTTATTGAAGACCTGTATAGAGTTAATTTCATTTGAGTCAAAATTCTCCACAGTGGGCTTGGTGGTAAGGTGTATGACTTTATAAAATGAATGTACACAGAAAACGGGTGTGCAATAAAAATCTAAAACTAAAGAACAATTATTTTTGCAACGTTGAGGTGTGAGACAAGGCTGCAGTTTGAGTCTAAACCTATTCAACATTTATATCAATGAATTAGCAGACATGTTGGACCACTCTCCAGCCCCAAGACTCACACTATCTGACACAAAGGTAAACCATACCTGCTATATGCTGATGATTTGGTTCTTCTATCACCAACCAAATAAGGTTTTCAACAGAACCTTAATATTCAAGAGCAATTTTGCCAAACAAAATGTAATCAGGAGTTTCCAGACCAAAACCCAGATGTCAGAAACACAAATATAAATTCACCTTGAACAACACCATGATTGAACACACAAAAAAATTACTCATACCTTGGTCTGATCATATCAGACCAATTCAAATAAACAATTCAAATAAACACAATCATGAACCAATCAAAGGACTCATATTGACAACATTGTAAAAACTAAACAAAATCCCAAAGTCGACTAAATTGCCATCTGGCCCTAAACAGAGAATATGAATTGGCTGATTATCTCTACTCTGTCAGAGATACAAAGCAGAGACAGATCCTTACCAAGTACAGGCTGAGTGACCACCAATTGGCAATAGAAACCGGTAGACATAAAAAGACATGGCTACCCAAAGAGGAGTGTGTACGTGGTCACCACACAACAGGAGAGGTAGAAACAGAGATGCACTTTATCCTTTAATGTGAGAAATTCTCCTCGCCAATATATGAATTATTCACAGAAATGACTATATTTATTCAAAATGTTAACTTATTAAACCCAGAGGAAAAGCAAAAAATACTCATGGGCGAAGGAGGAATGGCTCCTCATGTAGCCAAATATGTATGTCTGCCATAGCCTGAGGGAGAATGAATAATAACATCTGTATAGTAAACAGTAACTTACTTATTATTAGTATTATTGTTGTAACTATTATTGGTATTACTTTTGTTGTGATTAATATTCCAAATAGTAGTGGTACGGGTAGTATGGTGATGGTAATGATAGCAGTTTTGTGATGGTGCTAATGATGATGGTAGTTGTAGTACTGATGTAATGGTGAGGATTAGGGATGCACGATATATCGGTGAACATATCGGAATCGGCCGATATTACAGTGCCTTGGAAAAGGCACTGTAATATTGCATTACAACCTGTAATATTGCATTACAACCTGTAATTTAAATAGATTTTTATTTGGATTTCATCTAATAGACATACACAAAATAGTCCAAATTGGTGAAGTGAAATTTTAAAATAATAATAACTTGTTTAAAAAAAATATTCTAAAAATTTAAATAAAAACCACATATATATTCACCCCTTTGCAATGAAGCCCATAAATAAGATCTGGTACACCCAATTACCTTCAGAAGTCACATAATTAGTTAAAAAAGTCCACATATGTGCAATCTAAGTGTCACATGGTCGGTCACATGATCTCAGAATATATATATACACACCTGTTCTGAAAGACCCCAGAGTCTGCAACACCACTAAGCAAGGGCACCACCAAGCAAGCTGCACCATGTAAACTAAGGAGCTCTCCAAACAGGCCAGGGACAAAGTTGCGGAGAAGAAAAGATCCGGGTTGGGTTATAAAAAAATATCTGAAACTTTGATTATCCCACGGAGCACCATTAAATCCATTATTAAAAATTGGAAAGAATATGGCACCACAACAAACCTGCCAAGAGAGGGCCGCCCACCAAAACTCACAGACCAGGCAAGGAGGCCATTAAGAGGCAACAAAGAGACCAAAGATAACCCTGAAGGAGCTGCAAAGCTCCACAGCGGCAATTGGGGTATCTGTCCATAGGACAACTTTAAGCAGTACAATCCACAGAGCTGGGATTTACTGAAAAGGGTCCAGAAGAAATCCATTGCTTAAAGAAAAAAATAACAAAGGCGTTTGGTGTTCGCAAAAAGGCATGTAGGGGACTCCCCAAACATATGGAAGAGGTACTCTGGTCAGATGAGACTAAAATTGAGATTTTTGGCCATCAAGGAAAACGCTATGTCTGGCGCAAACCCAACACCTCTCATCATCCCGAGAACAACATCCCCACAGTGAAGCATGGTGGCGGCAGCATCATGCTGTGGGGTTGTTTTTCCATCAGCAGGGACTGGGAAACTGGTCAGAATTGAAGGATGGCGCTAAATAAAGGGAAATTCTTGAGGGAAACCTGTTTCAGTCTTCCAGTGATTTCAGACTGGGACGGAGGTTCACCTTCCAGCAGGTACAATGACCCTAAGCATACTGCTAAGCAACACTCGAGACATGTAAATGTCTTGGAATGGCCTAGTCAAAGCCCAGACCTCAACCCAATTGAGAATCTGTGGTATGACTTAAGAAGTTCAGCTTCATTTTGATGTATAACATATATATTTTCAAGAATGTTAAATATTTGAATTTAGTATTTTTGAATTTCGCGCTCTGCAATCTCACCGGATGTTGGCCAGGTGGGACGCTACCGTCCCACCTACCCGTAAGAAGTTAAAGATTGCTGTACACCAGTGGAACCCTTCAAACTTGACGGAGCTGGAGCAGTTTTGCCTTGAAGAATGGGCAAAAATCCCAGTGGCTAGATGTACCAATCTTAATGACATACCTCAAGAGACTTGCAGCTGTAATTGCTGCAAAAGGTGGCTCTACAAAGTATTGACTTTGGGGGGGTGAATAGTTATGCACGCTCAAGTTCTGTTTTTTTGTCAAATTTCTTGTTTGTTCACAATAAAAAATATTTTGCATCTTCAAAGTGGTAGGCATATAGTGTATATCACATGATACAAATCCGACCAAAATCTACACTGCTCAAAAAAATAAAGGGAACACTAAAATAACACATCCTAGATCTGAATGAATGAAATATTCTTATTAAATACTTTTTTCTTTACATACTTGAATGTGCTGACAACAAAATTACAAAAATTATCAATGGAAATCAAATTTATCAACCCATTCTTAAAACAAGCCAAAATGAGGCTCAGTAGTGTGTGTGGCCTCCACGTGCCTGTATGACCTCCCTACAACGCCTGGGCATGCTCCTGATGAGGTGGCGGATGGTCTCCTGAGGGATCTCCTCCCAGACCTGGACTAAAGTATCTGCCAACTCCTGGACAGTCTGTGGAGCAACGTGGCGTTGGTGGATGGAGCGAGACATGATGTCCCAGATGTGCTCAATGGGATTCAGGTCTGGGGAACGGGCGGGCCAGTCCATAGCATCAATGCCTTCCTCTTGCAGGAACTGCTGACACACTCCAGCCACATGAGGTCTAGCATTGTCTTGCATTAGGAGGAACCCAGGGCCAACCGCACCAGCATATGGTCTCACAAGGGGTCTGAGGATCTCATCTCGGTACCTAATGGCAGTCAAGCTACCTCTGGTGAGCACATGGAAGGCTGTGCGGCCCCCCAAAGAAATGCCACCCCACACCATGACTGACCCACCGCCAAACTGGTCATGCTGGAGGGTGTTGCAGGCAGCAGAACGTTCTCCACGGCGTCTCCAGACTGTCACGTCTGTCACTTGAACCTGCTTTCATCTGTGAAGAGCACAGGGCGCCAGTGGTTGTCGCTGAAAATGCCAACATCGGTAACACCCCGATGTGCAAAACCGATGTGCATACCTATATAAACGTAGGTACACCACGTAATGACACCACGTAAAATGTTGCACTATATGTGCATCACAGCATTCCTAAACTAACCCACACTGTATGCTGTGTGGATCGAGCAGTCAACAAGTCGAGTAGTCATTTGTAAGATTAACAAAATTTCAGCGAGACAACTCAAAGGCGAAATCCATTAAAGCCAAGATAATGGAATTCGTTGCCCTTGACAATCAACCTTTCTCTGTTGTGGGTGATGTTGACTTTCGCTGACTGGTCGAGCACCGGTACACACTACGAAGTGCGCTATTTTCCAGATGTTGCCCTACCGGAGTAACACAATAATGTCACTGCTATAAGCTTCACGACATACATACCATGGAATGCCATTTGGGTCTTTGCATGTCAAAAAAGATACAATAACACTGTCAAAGCTGAACAGAAAGGTCTGCAAACAAGCAAACACCGGCCACGAATGATGTGTTTACAATAATAAAGCATAATTTGTTCGAACCCCACTTCTGGGGTAGCTAGTTTTAGCTTGGTACCAAGCTAGCACCAATACAACCAGCCTGAAAACAATGACCAGTAGAACCTGCAGTCATTTTCATTATTCTTAGCAATGATTTAGGAATCCTTGTGAGTAAGTATTAGCTAGGTTGCCACTTGTTGGTCACCTATTGAAATTTAACTTCAGTTCATGAAAATAAATAGCTAGCCAGTTTCTTAACCCGGTTGCCCAAAGATAACGTTATAATCAGCCAGCTAGCTTCATCTGGCTAGTGAGGCTCAACCGCACCAAGTTATGTGTTGTGAAGCTACACACAATAAGGATCAGGCACAATTGCGGAATTTGAGGTTTGCCTTCAAAATAAAAGTTTGTTATTGACAGTAATGCAAATAGTAGAATTATGCCATAATTTTTTTTGAAGGCTAACCGCAAAGTCCACTATTGTGGCTAATCCTTATTGTGGCAAGCTTCACATAGATGGGGGTCCAACCACCATTAATCAAATAAGAACCGTCTTATAAATTAGGGTTATTTTAGATGACACTTAGCTATATAGTTAGCTAGCTAACTATAGTTACTGAAACAGATTGTCATTTTGCTATGTCTTTGGGGAAGAACATAATTTGCCTCCATGAGCTAGCTAGCTAAAAAAAAATATGACCAGCACTGTAGTGGCACGAGACAACTTTACCAGGATCATAGCATACGTATCGATGAACCGTTGTGACATATCAAATAGGAATTATAGTGTGATCAATGTGTAATAACTAGAGGTTGGCCGATTAATCGGAATGGCCGATTAATTAGGGCCGATTTCAAGTTTTCATAACAATTGGAAATCTGTATTTTTGGCCGCCAATTTTTTTTTATACCTTTATTTAAAGAGGCACGTCAGTTAAGAACACATTCTTATTTTCAATGACGGCCTAGGAATGGTGGGTTAACTGCCTCGTTCAGGGGCAGAACGACAGATTTTCACCTTGTCTCCTCGGGGGTTTCCAATCTTGAAACCTTACAGTTAATTAGTCCAACGCTCTAACCACCTACCTCTCATTGCACTGCATGAGGAGCGTGCCTGTTACGCGAATGCAGTAGAAGCCAAGGTAAGTTGATAGCTAGCATTAAACTTATCTTATAAAAAAACAAGTTATAACTAAACATGGTTGATGATATTATTTGTTTATCTAGCGTGTCCTGCGTTGCATATAATCGATGCAACGCTGGGGGATGATTTAACAAAAGCGCATTTGCGAAAAAAGCACAATCGTTGGACGAGTGACTACCTAACCATAAACACCAATGCCTTTCTTACAATCAATACATAGAGGATGTACAGTGGTCTTGTATGTCTTCCATTTCCTAATAATTGCTCCCACAGTTGATTTCTTCAACCAAGCTGCTTACCTATTGCAGATTCAGTCTTCCCAGCCTGGTGCAGGTCTACAATTTTGTTTATGGTGTCCTTTTACAGCTCTTTGGTCTTGGCCATAGTGGAGTTTGGAGTGTGACTGTTTGAGGTTGTGGACAGGTGTCTTTTATACTGATAACAAGTTCAAACAGGTGCCATTAATACAGGTAACGAGTGGAGGACAGAGGAGCCTCTTAAAGAAGTACAGGTCTGTGAGAGCCAGAAATCTTGCTTGTTTGTAGGTGACCAAATTGTCCACCATAATTTGCAAATAAAATTATAAAAAATCCAACAATGTGATTTTCGGGAATTTTTTTCTCATTTTGTCTGTCATAGTTGAAGTGTACCTATGATGAAAATTACAGGCCTCTCTCATGTTTTTAAGTGGGAGAACTTGCACAATTGGCGGCTGACTAAATACTTTTTTGCCCCACTGTATATATTTTTAAACCTGCATATTTAGCTAAAAGTAATCCAGGTTAGTAGGTGAAATTGTGTCATTTCTCTTGTGTTCTTTGCACGCAGTCAGGGTATATGCAACAGTTTGGGCAGCCTGGCGCATTGCGAACTAATTTGCCAGAATTTTACGTAATTATGACATAACATTGAAGGTTGTGCAATGCAAAGGTTGTGCAGGAATATTTACTTATGGATGCCACCCGTTAGATAAAATACCGAACGGTTCCGTATTTCACTGAAATAATGATAGTTTCCGGATTCAACCATATTAATGACCAAAGGCTCGTATTTCTGTGTGTTTATTATAATTAAGTCTATGATTTGATAGAGCAGTCTGACTGAGCGATGGTAGGCAGCAGCAGGCTCGTAAACATTCCTTCAAACAGCACTTATTGCACTTTTACTTCTCCAACACTTTGTTTTTGCATTATTTAAACCATATTGAACATGTTTCATTATTTATTTAAGGCTAAATAGATTTTTGTTAATGTATTATATCAAGTTAAAATAAGTGTTCATTCAGTATTGTTGTAATTGTCATTATTACAAACACATTATTATTATTTATTTATTTATTTGTTTTTTAAAGCGGCCGATTAATCTGTATCGGCTTTTTTGGTCCTCCAATAATCGGCATTGGCGTTGGAAAATAATAATCGGTCGACCTCTAGTAATAATTACGTTAAAAATGTATGTTGTATTCAGGTCCTGATTGGTCAACAAGCTTATTTGACACGTCAAAAAGTGTTAAATAGTATATTTTTTGACACGCAGAGACTCAAACGGCGTTCTATAGCAAAGACCCAAACGGCGTTCCATAGCAAAGACCCAAACGGCGTTCCATAGCAAAGACCCAAACGGCGTTCCATAGCAAAGACCCAAACGGCGTTCCATAGCAAAGACCCAAACGGCGTTCCATAGCAAAGACCCAAACGGCGTTCCATAGCAAAGACCCAAACGGCGTTCCATAGCAAAGATCCAAACGGCGTTCCATAGCAAAGACCCAAACGGCGTTCCATAGCAAAGACCCAAAGGACGTTCCATAGCAAAGACCCAAACGGCGTTCCATAGCAAAGACCCAAACGGCGTTCCATAGAAATCCTGGTTGAGAATGAAACGACTGAACAAATGAACAACGAAACAGCACAGCAAGTAAGTGAAAGAAATAGGCTTGATTATGTTTTACTGCCAATGGGGACATACGTACACTACCGTTCAAAAGTTTGGAATCACTTAGAAATGTCCTTGTTTTTGAAAGAAAAGATAATTTCTTGTACATTAAAATAACATAACATTGATCAGAAATACAGTGTAGACATTGTTGATGTTGTAAATGACAATTGTAGCAAGAAACGGCAGATTTTTTATGGAAAATCTACATAGGCGTACAGAGGCCCATTATCAGCAACCATCACTCCTGTTTTCCAATGGCACGTTGTGTTAGCTAATCCAAGTTTATCATTTTATAAGGCTAATTGATAATTAGAAAACCCTTTCGTAATTATGTTAGCACAGCTGAAAACTGTTGTTCTGATTAAAGAAGCAATAAAACTGTCTTAGAAACTAGTTGAATATCTGGAGCATCAGCATTTGTGGGTGTTCGATTAAAGGCTCAAAATGTCTAGAAACTCATCAGTCTATTCTTGTTCTGAGAAATGAAGGCTATTCCATGTGAGAAATTGACAAGAAACTGAAGATCTGGTACAACGCTATGTACTACTCCCTTCACAGAACAGCGCAAACGGGCTCTAGCCAGAATAGAAAGAGGAGTGGGAGGCCCCGGCGCACAACTGAGCAAGAGGACAAGTACATTAGAGTGTCTAGTTTGAGAAACAGAACCCTCAAGTCCTCAACTGGCAGCTTCATTAAATGGTACCCACAAAACACCAGTCTCAACGTCAACAGTGAAGAGGCGACTCCGGGATGCTGGACTTCTAGGCAGAGTTCCTCTGTGTTTCTTTTGCCAATCTTAATCTTTTATTTTTATTGGCCAGTCTGAGATATGGCTTTTTCTTTGCAACTCTGCATTGCGTTGTACTTATTTTTGGTGCAATCTTATTCCATCAAGTTCCATCAAATTCCAGAATTTGTTTACAACTATTCTTTATTTTATTGGCACTGGTATTATAATAATTATTATATGTAATGGTGTATGTGTGTGTGTGTGTATATAGCTATAGTACTTTTTTTTCAATGTACTTTACTCAAACCAGTGAATATCACTTACTAGAAATGAGATCATTAACTATCAGCTCTTGGAATATCCAGGGCCTATACTCTTCACATTTTGGTTATAAAACAAATCCAGAATTGATTAAAAACATCAAGGGCCAGGACATCATAATCTTACTGGAAACATGGTGTCATGGAGACAAATACTCAGTGTCCCTCAGGCTAAAGATACATTTTACTACCATCAATCAAACATAAAAATGTTAAACGGGGCCGGGACTCAGGTGGAATCATCATTTGGCATAAGCAGGACTTAGCACTGAATGAAATGAAAAAAGGTACTAAATCACATTTGGCTAAAACGTAACAAAGGTACAATCTATTGTGACAATGATGTATACATATGTGCAGCTTATGATCCCCCTTCAGATTCATCATATTATGATGAACAGTTTTTTGACAATCTCCATACAGAAATCATTACATTTCAGGCAGAGGGTAAAGTGCTTCCTTGTGGAGAATTCAATGCAAGAACAGGTTCTGAGCCTGACTACACTGATGCGGGAGGTAACCACCACATATTTGGACACCCCTCCTTGTACAATAATAGAAACAGTCTTGACCAAATACTGAACAAAAATGGGAAGGAGTTAGTGCATCTCTGTCAAGCCTTAGGTTGTACATGCTTAATGGTAGAATCAGAGGGGGCTCTTTAGGTCGGTTTACTTACTGCTCAGCTCTTGGGACAAGTGTAGTTGATTATGCCATCAATGACATTGACCCCTCCTCCATTAGTGCATTCACTGTCAGAACACAGACACCATTGTCAGATCACAGCCAGATCAACGTGTTTCTGAAGAAATTAACCGGCAATATTCATTAAACAAAACAGCACAATAAACTCTACAACATAAACCAACCGTACAGGTGGGGTACAAACAGCACAATAAACTCTACAACATAAACCAACCGTACAGGTGGGGTACAAACAGCACAATAAACTCTACAACATAAACCAACCGTACAGGTGGGGTACAAACAGCACAATAAACTCTACAACATAAACCAACCGTACAGGTGGGGTACAAACAGCACAATAAACTCTACAACATAAACCAACCGTACAGGTGGGGTACAAACAGCACAATAAACTCTACAACATAAACCAACCGTACAGGTGGGGTACAAACAGCACAATAAACTCTACAACATAAACCAACCGTACAGGTGGGGTACAAACAGCACAATAAACTCTACAACATAAACCAACCGTACAGGTGGGGTACAAACAGCACAATAAACTCTACAACATAAACCAACCGTACAGGTGGGGTACAAACAGCACAATAAACTCTACAACATAAACCAACCATACAGGTGGGGTACAAACAGCACAATAAACTCTACAACATAAACCAACCGTACAGGTGGGGTACAAACAGCACAATAAACTCTACAACATAAACCAACCGTACAGGTGGGGTACAAACAGCACAATAAACTCTACAACATAAACCAACCGTACAGGTGGGGTACAAACAGCACAATAAACTCTACAACATAAACCAACCGTACAGGTGGGGTCAAAACAGCACAATAAACTCTACAACATAAACCAACCGTACAGGTGGGGTCAAAACAGCACAATAAACTCTACAACATAAACCAACCGTACAGGTGGGGTACAAACAGCACAATAAACTCTACAACATAAACCAACCGTACAGGTGGGGTACAAACAGCACAATAAACTCTACAACATAAACCAACCGTACAGGTGGGGTACAAACAGCACAATAAACTCTACAACATAAATCAACCGTACAGGTGGGGTACAAACAGCACAGTAAACTCTACAACATAAACCAACCGTACAGGTGGGGTACAAACAGCACAATAAACTCTACAACATAAACCAACCGTACAGGTGGGGTACAAACAGCACAATAAACTCTACAACATAAACCAACCGTACAGGTGGGGTACAAACAGCACAATAAACTGTACAACATAAACCAACCGTACAGGTGGGGTACAAACAGCACAATAAACTCTACAACATAAACCAACCGTACAGGTGGGGTACAAACAGCACAGTAAACTCTACAACATAAACCAACCATACAGGTGGGGTACAAACAGCACAATAAACTCTACAACATAAACCAACCGTACAGGTGGGGTCAAAACAGCACAATAAACTCTACAACATAAACCAACCGTACAGGTGGGGTCAAAACAGCACAATAAACTCTACAACATAAACCAACCGTACAGGTGGGGTCAAAACAGCACAATAAACTCTACAACATAAACCAACCGTACAGGTGGGGTACAAACAGCACAATAAACTCTACAACATAAACCAACCGTACAGGTGGGGTACAAACAGCACAATAAACTCTACAACATAAACCAACCGTACAGGTGGGGTCAAAAAAGTGCGGAGAGATTCATTGAAACATTGAACTCAAATGAAATGATGAACTCTATACAGTTCTTCAATAACTCACAATACCAAAACAATAAAAGGTGTCAATTCGGCTACTCAAAACATCAAATTGCATATTCCAAAAATCAACATCGAAAGCAAATTTGAGAAAACCAAAGAAATGCAACATAAGAAACAAAAAGTTTCTGAAAAATGGTTTGATAACAAATGTAAAACAATTATAAAACTCCTAAAACAAATGTCAAATGAAAAACATAAGCAGCAAAACAACCCAGAACTACACTATGAATGCGTTGAAACTTTGAAACAGCATAAACAAACACTGAAATGCAAGAAATTGAATTATACCAAATTATACCACTTGATGAAATTGAAAACGCAATTGACCAAAATCAGTTCTGGGACATGTGGAACGAGCACGACAAAGCCACAAGAATTAGCCATACAATATGAAGGAATTTGGAAAACTTATTTTGATAATCTATACAAAAACATCCCACAAAAAGACTTACAACAAAACCAATTAGAAATTCATTAAAAACAACCAAAATCCATTAAATTACCCAATAACCCAACAAGAACTATATGAAAAGCTAAAATCTATAAAATCAAAGGCGGCTTGTGGTCTAGATAACATCAGAAATTAAATGCTGAAAAACAGCACACCCAAGTTGCGAAATGCTGTGCTTAAATTGTTCAACATGGTTTCACTTCTGGCTGCTTCCCTGATGTCTGGAACCAGGCGCTCATCACCCCTATCCACAAAAGTGGAGACAAATTAGACCCCAATAATTACAGAGGAACAGGGGTAAACAGCAACTTGGGATTTTCTGTGGCATTTTGAATTCAAGAATTCAAACCTTTCTTCAAGAAAATAAAAGTGACAAGTAAATGTCAAATTGGCTTTCTCCCCAACCATCGCACTACTGACCATATATACACACCTTAGACACACTAATTAACACATCAACCAAAAAAAGAGGGCAAAATCTTTGCTTGCTTTATTGACGTTAAAAAATAATTTGATTATATTTGGCACAAAGGGCTATTCTACAAAATTCACCAAAGTGCGCTTGGTGGTGCGGTGTATGACTTCATACAATGTATGTACACAGAAAACAAGTGTGCAATAAAAAATAAAACAAAAACCAAAGAACACAATTCCTTTCACAACGTCATGGTGTGAGACAAGGCTGCAGTTTGAGTCCAAATCTTTTCAACATTTATATCAATCAATTAGCACACGTTGGACCACTCTCCAGCCCTAGGACTCACACTATCTGGCACAGAGGTAAACCATACCTGCTATATGCTGATGACTTGGTACTTCTATCACCAACCAAAGAAGGTCTTCAACAGAACCTTAATATTCTAGAGCAATATTGCCATAATTGGGCCTTGGCAGTAAAAAAAAAATTCTAACCAAAAAATGAAAATCATGATTTTCCCCCGAAAAAAACAGATAGAAAACAGTTAGAAACACAAATATAAATTCACCCTGAACAACACCATAATTGAACACACTAAAAATTACACATACCTTGGTCTGACCATATCTGCATCGGGAAACTTTAATATGGCAGTGAATGCACTCAAAGAAAAAGCCTGCAGAGCATTATATGCAATAAAAATTAACATTTTCAATATCAACATCCCAATTAGAATTTGGACCAAAATATTTGACAGTGTAATCCTACCAATAGCTCTTTACAGAAGTGAGGTTTGGGGGCCACTCAATAAACTGGACTTTAATATGTGGGACAAACATCCAATTGAAGCCCTACATGCAAAATTCTGTCGGAAAAGTCCAGAGAAATACACCAACTAATGCACGTAGGGCAGAATGGGGCCGCTTTCCAGTGGTAATAAAAAAGAAAAGAAAGGATCATAAAATTTTTGCCTACATCTAAATTCATGTCCAAATTAAATCTGCAATTTAAAGCACTTCAAACCCAAGAGCTGAGCCCAGAAACGAGCCCTCTCAGTCAGCTGGTGTTGGACCTAACCAATCAAGCTGACACCAGCACTGCTTCAAAAGAAAGAATTCCAATAAACACATGAACCAATCAAAGGTCTCATATTTACAACATTGGAAAAACTAAACAAAATCCCGAAGCCGACTAAATTGCCATCTGGCCCTAAACAGAGAATATGAATTGGCTCATTATCTCTACTCTGTCAGAGATACAAAGCAGAGACAGATCCTTACCAAGTACAGGCTGAGTGACCACCAATTGGCAATAGAAACCGGTAGACATAAAAAGACATGGCTACCCAAAGAGGAGTGTGTACGTGGTCACCACACAACAGGAGAGGTAGAAACAGAGATGCACTTTATCCTTTAAGGTGAGAAATACTCCTCACCAAGATATGAATTATTCACAGAAATTACTACATTTATTCAAAATGTTAACTTATTAAACCCAGAGGAAAAACTAAAAAATACTCATGGGCGAAGGACCAATGGCTCCTCTTGTAGCCAAATATGTATTTGGCTGCAAGTCTTGGACAAAAAGGCTTCTCAACAGTTTTTACCACCAAGCCATAATACTCCTGAACAGGTAACCAAATGGTTACCCGGACTATTTGCATTGTGTGCCCCCCCAACCCCTCTTTTACGCTGCTGCTACTCTCTGTTTATCTTATATGCATAGTCACTTTAACTATACATTCATGTACATACTACCTCAATTGGCCTGACCAACCAGTGCCCCCCGCACATTGGCTAACAGGGCTATCTGCGTTGTGTCCCACCACCTGCCAACCCCTCTTTTTACGCTTCTGCTACTCTCTGTTCATCATATATGCACAGTCACTTTAACGATACCTACATGTACATACTACCTCAATAAGCCTGACTAACAGGTGTCTGTATATGGCCTTGCTACTCTTTTTTCAAATGTCTTTTTACTGTTGTTTTATTTCTTTACTTACCTACACACACACCTTTTTTTTCGCACTATTGGTTAGAGCCTGTAAGTAAGCATTTCACTGTAAGGTCTACCTACACCTGCTGTATTCGGCACACGTGACAAATAAACTCTGATTTGATTGATTTGATTTGCCTGCCATAGCCTGAGGGATACTGGATAATAACATCTGCATAGTTAATAGTAACTTACTTATTATTAGTATTATTGTTGTTATTACCATTATTGTTATTTATATTATTATTGTTGTTTATCATTCCAAATAGTAGTGGTATGGGTAGTAGGGTGATGATAGCAGTTTAATGATGGTGGTGGTAGTAGTAGTAGTAATGATGATGGTAGCTGTAGTACTGATGTAATGGTGAAGATGACAGTTATTTAGTTATAAGTTAGTTATAGTTTCATTTTCCATGTTTAGCTTTTCATATTTATTAAATTTCTACTATATTGTTGTTATTTTTGTATTTTGTATTATTTACTACCATTTTATATTATTATTTGCTATCGTTTATCATTTTGTTACAATGTATATTGTATACATTGTTGCTTTGGCAATATTGAGACAGACAGAGAGTGAGACAGACAGAGAGAGCGTGAGACAGAGAGAGCATGAGACAGACAGAGAGAGCGTGAGACAGACAGAGAGAGAGTAAGACAGACAGACAGAGAGAGAGACAGACAGACAGAGAGCGTGAGACAGAGAGAGAGAGAGAGAGCGTGAGACAGAGAGAGAGAGCGCGAGACAGAGAGAGAGAGCGTGAGACAGAGAGAGAGAGAGTGAGACAGAGACAGACAGAGAGAGTAAGAGACAGAGAGAGACAGAGAGAGCGTAAGACAGAGAGAGAGAGAGTAAGAGACAGAGAGAGAGAGTAAGAGACAGAGAGAGAGAGTAAGAGAGAGAGAGAGAGAGTAAGAGACAGAGAGAGAGAGTAAGAGACAGAGAGAGTAAGAGACAGAGAGAGTAAGAGACAGAGAGAGAGAGAGTAAGAGACAGAGAGAGTAAGAGAGAGAGAGAGAGTAAGAGACAGAGAGAGAGAGTAAGAGACAGAGAGAGTAAGAGAGAGAGAGAGAGTGACAAAGCCATCACCTTCTGAGATATTAACCTAGAAGAGTCCCCTAAGCAAGCTGGTCCTAGGGCTCTGTACACAAACAAACCCCACAAAGCCCCAGGACAGCAACAAAACTAAACCATGAGACCCAACTAAATCATGAGAAAACAAAAAGATAATTACTTGACACATTGGAAAGAATTAAACAAAAAACTGAGCAAATTGGAATGCTATTTGGCCCTAAACAGAGAGTACACAGTGGTAGAATGCCTGACCACTGTGACTGACCCAGAATTAAATAAATCTTTGACTATGTACAGACTCAGTGAGCATAGCCTTGTTATTGAGAGAGGCCGCTGTAGGCAGACCTGGCTCTCAAGAGAAGACAGGCTATGTGCACACTGCCCACAAAATGTGGAAACTGATCTTTACTTCCTAACCTCCTGCCAAATGTATGACCATATTAGAGACACATTTTTCCCTCAGATTACACAGACCCACAAAGAATTTGAAAACAAATCCAATTTTGATAAACTCCAATATCTATTAGGTGAAATACAACAATGTGCCATCACAGCAGCAAGATGTGTGACCTGTTGACACAAGAAAGGGCAAACAGTGAAGAACAAAACAGTGAAGAACAAACCAGTGCAGAACGAACGAACGAACGAACGAACGAACAGACAGACGAACAGACAGACGAACAGACAGACGAACAGACAGACGAACAGACAGACGAACAGACAGACAGACCAACAGACCGACTGACAGACCGACCAGAGAAAGAGAGACCGAGGAGAGGGAGCATGGAGAGGAAGCAAGAGAAAGTAAAGACAGACCGAAAAACAGACCAAGACCGAGAGATCGACAGAGACAGACAGACAAACCGAGACCGAGAGACGGACCGAGACCGACCGACCGAGACAGACAGACTGAGACAGACAGACCGAGACAGACAGACCGAGACAGACAGACCGAGACAGACAGAGAGATACAGACCGAGAGAGACAGAGTGACAGAGAGAGACCGACAGAGGCTGACAGAGACCAAGAGACAAACAGAAACAGACAGAGAGAGAGACAGAGACAGAGACCGAGAGACCGAGACACAGACAGAGAGACCGACCGAGACACAGACAGAGGCTGACAGAGACCAAGAGACAAACAGAAACAGAGACCAAGAGACAGACAGAGAGCGAGAGACCGACAGAGACGGACCGAGAGAGACCGAGTGACAGACAGAGTGACAGAGTGACAGACAGACAGAGACCCTGAGACTCTCAATATGCATAGTACCGTGCTCCACACTCTCATGCTCCGAGTGCATTCTCCGAACACGTTCTCTTGAGTACATTCTTGTGAGGACGAGAGTGTGGAGAACGTATAAACAATACATTTGAGAAGCACTCGCACTCCCCCTACTGTATTACCTCACGCTTCACCTTCCCATTCACGGAACCTTCTTCTAGCCAGGACAATGGCAACAATAGACAAATCAAGAAATACACAAAGTAAATATTTTACTTAATAATTATCAGCTAGATATGTGAATCGTAATAATCTAGCAAGCCAGCTAGTTAAACAGGCAAAAATGACCTAAAACTAATGTTATGCAAGGAAGATCTGTGCATTTTTCATGGGTAGCTACAAATTCTTCATGGCTAGCCAGTTAGCCCTATTGACTTACAGTACTCATTCTCTGAACCGTCTTCCAGCCAAGACAACAATGGCAATATAGACGAAACAAGATACACACGAAGCAACTGATTCACTTCATAACTATCAGCTAGCTGTTTGTGAATCCTAATCATGTAGCTAACCAGACTGGTTAACAGGCAAAAATGACCGAAAACTAATATTATGCAAGATAGATCAATTCTTCGTGGGTAGCTAGCTACCAATTCTTCGTGGGTAGCTAGCTGCCAATTCTTCGTGGGTAGCTAGCTAACAATTATTTGCGGGTAGCAAGCTAACAATTCTTCGCGGCTATCTGGCAAGCTAACAGTACTAGTTGTTAGCCCTATTGACGTATTATGGGCTTGCTATCTATGGTACGTAGGCAGGTAACATTAACACAGCATGTATTTACTAACGTATCAAGATAAAATATTGTAGGCAACATTTCATTCCAAAGTCATTGTATATCCTCTCGCTTCCGCTCAAATAATGTCTGCCATTGATTTCAATAAACGTTTTGTCATTTTTTATGTGGTTGCTTCATATTTCCTTGCATACTTACCGTTGAAGCATCAATGCTTCAAAATATATATTTGAGAAGCGCCCGCCGTGCTCCATTTCGCATACTTTGATTTGGACTCTCCTGTGCTCCAATTTGCATGCTCAGAGCACAGTAGTATGCATTTTCAGAAACACTCTCTGTATATCTGTATACTCTCGTCAGTCAGGATGTGTACGCTCTGAGTTCAGCTGGAGTTCCATACCACTCACCAGTGCAGTCAAGACCAAAATAGACAGGACTAAAGGTGACCACCTAGGTCTCACATGGAGGGGGGGGTGACTGACCTGTTGTGTCCTGAGGGGGGCTCCCTGAGGCGGCTGCCTCCGTCCCGTCCATGCTGCTGTCCTCCTCCTCCACAACCACTCTACCTCTGGTACGCCCCCTGAGAGAGAGAGAATGAATTAGTGAGGGCACTAGAACAGTCTGCAGCAACCGGCCTCACCCTACTAAATCAAATGTCTACTGTTTGCAGATGATCTGGTGCTTCTGTCCCCAACCAAGGAGGGCCTACAGCAGCACCTAGCTATTCTGCACAGATTCTGATAGACTCTGAAGACAAAAATAACGGTGTTCCAAAAAAGGTCCAGTAACCAAGACAACAAATATAATATTTATCTAGACACTGTTGCCGTAGAACCTACAAAGAATGACACCTACCTCAGCCTAAACATCAACACCACAGCTAACTTCCACAAGGCTGCCATCAAAAGGAAAATAAAACTCAACATCCCAATTAGGATATGGCTAGAAATACTTCAATCAGTTATCGAACCCATCGTCCTCTATGGTTGTGAGGTCTGGGGTCCACTCACCAACCAAGGATTCAGAAAATGGGACAAACACCCAATTGAGACTCAAATGATACTTATTATACTTAATTATACTTAATGTACAACGCAAAACCCCAAAACAACGCATGCAGAGCAGAACGAGGACTATACCCACTAGTTATCAACATCCAGAAAAGAGCTGTTAAATTCTACAACCACCTAAAAGGAAGTAATGTTCACACATTCCACCACAAAGCCCTAATGTAGAGAAGAGTCCCCTCAGACAGCTGGTTCTAAGGCTCTGTTCACAAACACAAACAGACCCCCAGGACAACCAAATTATGAGAACATAAAAAGACAACTACTTGACACAGTGGAAAGAGTCAACAAAAAAATGGAGCAAATTGGAATGCCGTTTTTAAAATGTTTTATCCCTTTTTCTCCCCAATTTCGTTGTATCCAATTGGAAGTTACAGTCTTGTCTTATCGCTGCAACTCCCGTACGGATTCGGGAGAGGCGAAGGTCGAGAGCCATGCTTCCCCCGAAACACAACCCAACCAAGTCGCATGGCTTCTTGACACAATGCCCGCTTAACCCGGAAGCCAGCCACACCAATGTGTCAGAAGAAACACCGTACACCTGGTCCGCCACAGGCGTCGCTAGAGCATGATGGGACAAGGACATCCCTGCCGGCCAAATCCTCCCCTAACCCGGGCGACGCTGGGCCAATTGTGCGCCTCCCAATGGGTCTTCTGGTCGCGGCCGGCCAGAGCCTGGACTCAAACCAGGATCTCAAGCGGCACAGCTAGCACTGATGCAGTGCCTTAGACCACTGCACCACTCAGGAGGCCAGTTACACTCCTTAACATCCTGCCAAATGTATGACCACATTAAAGACACATATTTCCCACAGATCACACAGACCACAAAGAATTCAAAAACATATCAAACATTGTTAAACTCCCATGTCGGTCAGGCGAAATACCGCAGTGTGCCATCACAGCAGAAAGATGTGTGGCCCATTGCCATGAGAAAAGGGCAACCAGAGGAGCACAAACAGCACTGTAAATACAACCTATATTTATCTGTTTATTTTTCCTTTCATACTTAAACTACTTGCACATTGTTACAACACTGTACATAGCCAATAATATAACATTTGAAATGTCTATATTCTTTTTAAAAACCTTTGTGAGTGTAATGTTTACTAATGTTTATTGTCTATTCCATTTGCTTTGGCAATGTAAACATATGTCTCCCATGCCAATAAAGCACTTTGAATTGAGAAAGAGAGAGAAAAAATGAGCCAGAGAGAAATTATGAGTGAAAGAAAGAGAGAGCAAGAAAAAGAGGGGGGAAAAGGGAGAAAAAGAGCGGGGGAAAAGGGAGAAAAAGAGCAATGAAGAAAAATAGAAAAGTTATTGTGTTGGCTTCCCTTAGGAGGCTGGTGGGAGTTGATCATGAATTAGTTAAATATAGTCACAGCTGTCACTGATTCTTAATGGAGGCACTCAGGCCGCTGGGGCAAGGCAAGGCAGAGTGGTATGTGTTGGTGCAAGCTGCTGGTACCATGGAGGGCATGGGGGTGTGGGCAAGAGGTAATAGGGAGGGGGCAAGTAGGAGGAGCACGATTCTCCCTCCCGACTTTCAATGATCTTCAATATACACTGAACAAAAATGTTACAGCAACACGTAAAGTGTTGGTCCCATGAGCTCAAATAAGAGCCCAGAAAATGTTCATATGCACAAAAAATCGTGAAAAAATCTTATTTCTCTAAAATGTTGTGCACATATTTGTTTACATCCCTGTTAGTGAGCTTATCTCCTCTACCAAGATAATCCATCCACCTGACAGGTGTGGCATATCAAGAAGCTGATTAAACAGCATGATCATTACACAGGTGTATCTTGTGCTGGGGACAATAAAAGGCCACTATAGAATTCGCAGTTTTGTCACACAACACAATACCACAGATGTCTCAAGTTTTGAGGGAGCGCGCAATTGGCATGCTAACGGCAGGAATGTCCATGTTCATTTCTGTAACATAAGCTGCCTCCAACGTCGTTTTAGAGAATTTGGCAGTACGTCCAACCGGCCTCACACCCGCAGACCACGTGTATGGCGTTGAGCGAGCGGTTTGCTGATGTCAACGAACGTTGTGAACAGAGGTCCCCTGGTGGAGGTGGGTTTATGTTATGGACAAGCAGAAGTTACAGACTTATGCTTAACACAAACATCCTATGATCAATCTGGATGATGAGAGGTGTAATATGGACAGAGGTTGTGCTACACACAGCGACAAGCTGTAAATGAGCAGAAATGCCATATGGTTGCAGCTGCAGTAGTACAAACAGAAGGAGGACAATGACCTTTGAACCAGTCAGTAGTATTATTATTGTCCATACCAGTATTTGGGGGTCTATGGAGGGGCCTACAGACATAGGCTAGAATGTCACCAAATCATTTGGATCATACACACCAAACAGTTCGAACTACTAATTTTGAAAATTACTCTCTCCAGAAATAAGTCTCTCACGGTTGCCGCCTGCTACCGACCCCCCTCAGCTCCCAGCTGTGCCCTGGACACCATTTGTGAATTGATCGCCCCCCATCTAGCTTCAGAGTTTGTTCTGTTAGGTGACCTAAACTGGGATATGCTTAACACCCCGCCAGTCCTACAATCTAAGCTAGATGCCCTCAATCTCACACAAATCATCAAGGAACCCACCAGGTACAACCCTAACTCTGTAAACAAGGGCACCCTCATAGACGTCATCCTGACCAACTGGCCCTCCAAATACACCTCCGCTGTCTTCAACCAGGATCTCAGCGATCACTGCCTCATTGCCTGTATCCGCTACGGAGCCGCAGTCAAACGACCACCCCTCATCACTGTCAAACGCTCCCTAAAACACTTCTGTGAGCAGGCCTTTCTAATCGACCTGGCCCGGGTATCCTGGAAGGACATTGACCTCATCCCGTCAGTTGAGGATGCCTGGTCATTCTTTAAAAGTAACTTCCTCACCATTTTAGATAAGCATGCTCCGTTCAAAAAATGCAGAACTAAGAACAGATACAGCCCTTGGTTCACCCCAGACCTGACTGCCCTCGACCAGCACAAAAACATCCTGTGGCGGACTGCAATAGCATCGAATAGTCCCCGTGATATGCAACTGTTCAGGGAAGTCCGGAACCAATACACGCAGTCAGTCAGGAAAGCTAAGGCCAGCTTCTTCAGGCAGAAGTTTGCATCCTGTAGCTCCAACTCCAAAAAGTTCTGGGACACTGTGAAGTCCATGGAGAACAAGAGCACCTCCTCCCAGCTGCCCACTGCACTGAGGCTAGGTAACACGGTCACCACTGATAAATCCATGATTATCGAAAACTTCAATAAGCATTTCTCAACGGATGGCCATGCCTTCCGCCTGGCTACTTCAACCTCGGCCAACAGCTCCGCCCCCCCCGCAGCTCCTCGCCCAAGCCTCTCCAGGTTCTCCTTTACCCAAATCCAGATAGCAGATGTTCTGAAAGAGCTGCAAAACCTGGACCCGTACAAATCAGCTGGGCTTGACAATCTGGACCCTCTATTTCTGAAACTATCTGCCACCATTGTCGCAACCCCTATTACCAGCCTGTTCAACCTCTCTTTCATCTCGTCTGAGATCCCCAAGGATTGGAAAGCTGCCGCAGTCATCCCCCTCTTCAAAGGGGGAGACACCCTGGACCCAAACTGTTACAGACCTATATCCATCCTGCCCTGCCTATCTAAGGTCTTCGAAAGCCAAGTCAACAAACAGGTCACTGACCATCTCGAATCCCACCGTACCTTCTCCGCTGTGCAATCTGGTTTCCGAGCCGGTCATGGGTGCACCTCAGCCACACTCAAGGTACTAAACGATATCATAACCGCCATCGATAAAAGACAGTACTGTGCAGCCGTCTTCATCGACCTTGCCAAGGCTTTCGACTCTGTCAATCACCATATTCTTATCGGCAGACTCAGTAGCCTCGGTTTTTCGGATGACTGCCTTGCCTGGTTCACCAATTACTTTGCAGACAGAGTTCAGTGTGTCAAATCGGAGGGCATGCTGTCCAGTCCTCTGGCAGTCTCTATGGGGGTGCCACAGGGTTCAATTCTCGGGCCGACTCTTTTCTCTGTGTATATCAATGATGTTGCTCTTGCTGCGGGCGATTCCCTGATCCACCTCTACGCAGACGACACCATTCTATATACCTTCGGCCCGTCTTTGGACACTGTGCTATCTAACCTCCAAACAAGCTTCAATGCCATACAACACTCCTTCCGTGGCCTCCAACTGCTCTTAAACGCTAGTAAAACCAAATGCATGCTTTTCAACCAGTCGCTGCCTGCACCTGCATGCCCGACTAGCATCACCACCCTGGATGGTTCCGACCTAGAATATGTGGACGTCTATAAGTACCTAGGTGTCTGGCTAGACTGCAAACTCTCCTTCCAGACTCATATCAAACATCTCCAATCGAAAATCAAATCAAGAGTCGGCTTTCTATTCCGCAACAAAGCCTCCTTCACTCACGCCGCCAAGCTTACCCTAGTAAAACTGACTATCCTACCGATCCTCGACTTCGGCGATGTCATCTACAAAATGGCTTCCAACACTCTACTCAGCAAACTGGATGCAGTCTATCACAGTGCCATCCGTTTTGTCACTAAAGCACCTTATACCACCCACCACTGCGACTTGTATGCTCTAGTCGGCTGGCCCTCGCTACATATTCGTCGCCAAACCCACTGGCTCCAGGTCATGTACAAGTCTATGCTAGGTAAAGCTCCGCCTTATCTCAGCTCACTGGTCACGATGGCAACACCCATCCGTAGCACGCGCTCCAGCAGGTGTATCTCACTGATCATCCCTAAAGCCAACACCTCATTTGGCCGCCTTTCGTTCCAGTACTCTGCTGCCTGTGACTGGAACGAATTGCAAAAATCGCTGAAGTTGGAGACTTTTATCTCCCTCACCAACTTCAAACATCAGCTATCTGAGCAGCTAACCGATCGCTGCAGCTGTACATAGTCTATTGGTAAATAGCCCACCCTTTTCACCTACCTCATCCCCATACTGTTTTTATTTATTTACTTTTCTGCTCTTCTGCACACCAATATCTCTACCTGTACATGACCATCTGATCATTTATCACTCCAGTGTTAATCTGCAAAATTGTAATTATTTGCCTACCTCCTCATGCCTTTTGCACACATTGTATATAGACCCCCCCCTTTATTTTTCTACTGTGTTATTGACTTGTTAATTGTTTACTCCATGTGTAACTCTTTGTTGTATGCTCACACTGCTATGCTTTATCTTGGCCAGGTCGCAGTTGCAAATGAGAACTTGTTCTCAACTAGCCTACCTGGTTAAATAAAGGTGAAATAAAAAAAATTTAAAAAATAAATGTCGTCAGGCTAAAACCATTAGGCTGCCTAGCAGAGGGAAGAAATGTCAGAATTGTATGATCTTCCCGCTATAAATGGAATTTGGCCGGACTCAGATCTGAATTGACCTCCTGTTGAGTGGCTCTGAAATCCACACGGCTCCCTTTACTACATGTCTTACATCATCTAGCCTTTCCCACTCCTCACCTCTCACTTGTTTTCTAGGCTACGTCACCTTTGATGATAATGATGGCATCCTAGCGGTCAGTGACACTAGGGCAGAGTTGAAGACACACAGACAGTTGCTACAGCCACAACTCTGACACCAACCAAGGTGACGTCACCTTTACCTCTTTTCATTTAAACCAACTGTCTGGAAAGCAAAGTTAACACATCAATGAAGAGTGCAGAGTGCTTAAAACCCACCACACACACAGCAGAGGAGAGATCTGACCGTGTCAGCGTCCTCCAGTAGGAGTTGTTTTAACCCAATCTGAGAGCCACCATGTCGAGTCGAGGTGATAATTGTCATGGATTAAATTAAACAGCGCCACGCACAGTGGGCCTGCTAAATTCAAGAGCAAACACTCCAAATGAGAGCAGCCAGCGTTTCTCGGGGGTAGTGGGGAGGATGCAGTGGGGGGGGGGGGGGGGGGGGGGGGTAATTTTCGATGCCACTGGAGAGAGAAATCACAATGGGCCAGATGCCAAGTCAACTCCTCCCTCCAGATGACTTCCCACTCCAGATAAGAAGCAACAAGATGGAAGCCTAAAAGACACAGTTCAAGCTTCTGCGTGGGCAGGAAAAAAGAAGAAGAAGAAAAACACTAAATCAATACATGATTAATGAAGACACTAGAGAGCCCTGATCTTTTTCCAGAAACGAGGCCTAGTCATGGCCACAAATATTTAAGCAAGGGTCCAATAAGGCCCAATATAGGCCCAGGTCTAATACACAGTGAAAAGAGTTCCATCCATAATGTTCTAACCTACAGTTAAAGGGGAAAACCTCCAAGCCAAGGGAGCATCCCTGTGATGACGGCACGGGGTGTAGAGTAGCTGACACCAGGATTAAAAATGCATCACTGTTCCAAGACATCTCAAGCTCCTCTCTGTCTGGGAGGAGGGAGGCGGTAAGGGGCTTCTCTAGTGCCCAACAACGTCTGCAGCAGAGAGATACGTCTGTTTGAGGACAGTCCAGCTGTCTGATATCAGCCATATTCAGATCATAGGTAGTACACACAAACCATAAAGTTACCCTCTATTAAGTGGCTGATGCATCCGATCTGACATCACTACACTGGCATGAATATCACCAACTCCACAATTACCAGGGCTACCTAATTAGGTATTTTTATATGATGAGCAGGAGATACATAACCGTAACTGACATATAGACTAAGCAGACGCAACTTCATACCATCATAACCCTGTTTGTGACCATTCCCAGCGTGGTGTGCCTACAGTGGTGTCCATATGCTCTCGTGTAGCCTTTTCTTTTGACTTTTCTTTAAAAGATGCAATATGCAGAAATCGCTCCACCATTTTGTGGTTGTTAAAATGTACATTTCCGTTTGTGACAAAACAAGCAATGTATAGTGTAGAGAGTCATTGTACCATCTAAACTGCTGTGAAATATATTTTCAATACCCAAAAATATAGTATTTTCAGCTGGTGTACAAAACCAAAAGTAGAAGATGCAAAAAAAGAAACTTAAATGTAACATTTTTGGCGACCCAACCAAATTCAAATAGAAATGTGAGTTATACATCTGAAACCAAGTCTAAGAAGCAATAGATAAGTTATGTGCGCTACTTCCACGCTTCCCATTGTTTAGTTTAGTTTCTGCATCTTTTACTTTCTGTTTTGTACACCAGCTTCAAACAGCTGGAAATACAAAATGTTTGGTTATTTAAAAGATATTTCACAGCGGTTTAGATGGTACAATGATTCCCTACACAAAGCACTGCTTGTTTTGTTGCAAACTGAAATTAGGCAAACTATACACATTTTTGAAAGCAGGAAATGGCAGAGCCATTTCTGCATATTGCACCTTTAAGAAGGGGAAGCATAGAAAATCGCACATGGAACATATGTACCGCTTCTTAGACTTGCTTTCAATAAGAATGACAGACCTATAACTCACATTTCTATGTGAATTTGGTCAGGTGGTCCAAAAAGATACATATTGCAGCGTTAAAATGTCAAAACACCCTAAAGGACTGTAACATCCAGCTCCCCATCCCCTCTGCAACTTCTCTCCATGATCACCAACAAGAGAGAGAGAAAAAAAAGAGGAGTGAAAATAATGCTGTAAGTAGTTCCAGCTATCAGGGCGCTGACAAGAAAACCTGGCATGGATTCCCTGTTCGGGACTGGAATGGTGGATGACAACCAACCCAGTCTCGAAATCAAAACATTTCTAACTTCTAAAGGCCCTCAAACTCAACTCTGGTCCTTGAAGCCAGTTCCACTGCATTTTTTCATCTTCCCTCTAATCAGGGACTGATTTAGACCTGGGACACTAGGTGGTTGCAATTAATTGTCAGGTAGAACAGAAAACCAAGAGGCTCTGGACCAAGTAGGCCAAGAGATGAATACCCCTGTTCTAAGGGATGCCTATTGTATCCTTAAGAGTAATTTGCATCAAAATACCAATGGTTTAAGTAAAAATACTTTAAAGTACTACTTAAGTAGTTTGAGGTATTCGTACTTTACTATTTATATTTTTGCCAACTTTTACTTGACTACATTCCAAAATAAATTTTTACTCCATACATTTTTCCTGACACTCAAAAGTACTTGTTACATTTTTTCAGGAAAATGGTCAAATTCACACACTTATCAAGAGACATCCCTGGTCATCCCTACTGCCTCTGATCTGGAGAACTCACTAAACACAAATGCTTCATTTGTAACTTAAAGTCAGAGTGTTCCCCTGGCTATCCATAAATAAATCATCCAAGAAAAATTGTGTTGTCTGGAATTTGAAATTATTAATACGTTTACTTTTGATATTTAAGTATATTTTAGCAATTCCATTTACTTTGATACTTAAGTATATTTAAAACCAAATACTTAGACTTTTACTCAAGTAGTATTTTACTGGGTGATTTTCACTTTTACTTGAGTCATTTTCTATTAAGGTATCTTTACTTTTACTAAAGTATGACAACTTAGTACTTCTTCCACCACTGCAAAATAGTGCCCGGTTGATACATGTTGCAAAGACAATACAGTATCACTAGCTCTAGAATAAATATGTTAATTCTCCTGATATGAACACTTCACATCTTATTGTCCTTGCAAAAACAACATACCGATAATAAATAACCTGGGGTATATACCGAAAGCAGCCCCTCCCCCTCATTTAAGGATGCTGCCTGAGATGCATAATCAGAAATCATTTTAAATATTTCGCGTGATTAATCACATTATCTGATAGCGTTCAAAATACACTGAAAACTTGAAATACATCATCTATGCAGCTAAAAACAATGCAATATCAAAACAGGTTGACATTGCAGTTAAAAAAAAGTGTGCTTTATCAATTTACCCGATTTTGCTAACTGTTACTTTGGATAAAATCAAGACAGAATCTTGTAATGGTTTTTGTGTAAAGAATCTTAAATTACAGTTCAATTTGAGAAAATTTTGAATTTGAGATTAATCACAGCGAATCCTGCTATTAACTCGATTACACATTTTATAATAGTTTGACAGTCCTAGTAATAATGCATACTTCCCTCCACCGTCCCATGGGTCAGCTCATTCTGGGAAATACAACCAAACAATAGATAACAGGCCTAGGCTATGTATTCCTTTGAT
The DNA here is from genome assembly GCF_002021735.2 of Oncorhynchus kisutch. Taxonomy (NCBI): domain Eukaryota; kingdom Metazoa; phylum Chordata; class Actinopteri; order Salmoniformes; family Salmonidae; genus Oncorhynchus; species Oncorhynchus kisutch. The sequence goes on along the minus strand of NC_034203.2, from coordinate 24,332,970 downwards.
CCCTTGCATGCTGTAAAACAATGGGACCAATGACATGCTATCCACTCCCACCAAACAACCTATCAGCTAATGTGACCGAGACCGGAATGGTCTCAGCTGTCCTTATAGCCATGGCATAAACATATCATTTTGATTATAGATTGATTGACTAATTTCATCTGGGGGTCAACATATTAGGATATTGAGGATATGGAGTGTGTGAGCAGAGAGTAAGGTACCTTGTAGGCATCATAAGGGCTCATCAGCAGGGCTCCCTGAGCTGCATTATGTGTTGCCATGGAAATGACGAAGGAGGCCGGTTGGTACTGCTACATACAATAAAACCTGGGAAAGCTTGTGTGCTCAAATTTCCTGGATTTATACCATTGTTCAGCATGCAGAATAGCTCTGGATAACAGCATCTGCTAAATGAGATCTTTGCCTGATGCTTTGGATAGTATCTGTGTGATGTTTTAAGAGCTTTTGGGGCAGCGGAGTAGCCACTAGCTCATAGTTCCAACCAGATAAGCAAACTGCAGGCTAACTGCACACAAGACTGTTGTGATGACTTGGGCAAGTCTACGTCTACTGTACATGAGAGAAAGTCTACATTCACAGGCGTCTTATGATAAATAGCAATTGTTAAGAAACGGAGGGTAAACAACATACTTCTTCCTGGTCTTGGATGTAGTTGTGGGTGGAGCCTGGGGTACGATGGTGGTGGTAGCATCCTTGCGAGGTCTGCCCCTGGGGCGCTTGTCTGTCTGGGCAGGGCTTCCTGTGGACGTGGCCCCTGCACTAACAGAGGGCAGCGAGGGCCCCTGGTCAGAGGGCTCCACAGTCTTATCCTCTGATGACATTCTTCTCAATGGAAGGAAGAGATGGGGAGAGTGGTATCAGTAGATAATCATGCCTGGTTAGATACATAGGTTACTTGATGTACTTTGTAATCAGTATGTGAATAAGACATGCTATCCTTCAGGACAATTTATCACATTGCCTGAAATGTTGAACACAATCAATTCCTAAAGATCCCATTTTTCCAGATATGCTACTGTTGAGGAAATGCCTAAAATGTACCTCTGACCTTTCTAGGTGTCCTTAAAAAAGGTATTCTCAGCTGAAGAAACATTCAACCTATTCTTGAGTGTTATCGATGTAACTACTCTGTCCTTTCCTGAGCTACATACCACCACGCTGTGATCTGTCTCTGTCTGGATGACCGTTCGTCCTTCGATGCCTTGCTTGTGTTCTTGCCTTCCTCTCCTTTCAGCCTCTGAAGTTGCCTGTACTTACCACTGATATAAGCTTGCTCTGTTTACTTCCCTGTGGATTAGTTAGTTTTCTCCACTGTGGTTCTGTTCTGTATCATATTTTAACAGTATGACAAGACACTGTAAACCAGTAGGCCTATTTGTTTTATTGTGAGAAACACTGGGAACAAAAAAAAGTACATTTGTATTGAATTTTCAGCTCAGCTTTAGTCTTACTGTGTCTGTTAAAAATGTTATTCCTGTCTTTCAAAGGGCACGTCTGACAACCTTTCCCCTCAGACAGTTGAGGGGTCATTCCACCTCAAAAAGGACACAAAGATGATTGACACCCCCCATCTGGATTGTTCTGAAATGGTTTCTGTTGGTAACATAAGCATTCCTGCAATATTGTTTTGTTGAGAGAAAGTAAGCTAATTGGTTGGACCCAAATTGGCCATTTTAATTTATAGTATTCATATACAGTGGGGCAAAAAAGTATTTAGTCAGCCAAGACGAGAGGCCTGTAATTTTCATCATATGTACACTTCAACTATGACAGAAAAAATGAGGGGGGAAAATCCAGAAAATCACATTCTAGGATTTTTAATGAATTTATTTACAAATTATGGTGGAAAATAAGTATTTGGTCACCTACAAACAAGCAAGATTTCTGGCTCTCACAGACCTGTAACTTCTTCTTTAAGAGGCTCCTCTGTCCTCCACCCGTTACCTGTATTAATGGCACCTGTTTGAACTTGTTATCAGTATAAAAGACACCTGTCCACAACCTCAAACAGTCACACTCCAAACTCCACTATGGCCAAGACCAAAGAGCTGTCAAAGGACACCAGAAACAAAATTGTAGACCTGCACCAAGCTGGGAAGACTGAATCTGCAATAGGTAAGCAGCTTGGTTTGAAGAAATCAACTGTGGGAGCAATTATTAGGAAATGGAAGACATACAAGACCACTGATAATCTCCCTCAATCTGGGGCTCCACGCAAGATCTCACCCCGTGGGGTCAAAATGATCACAATAACGGTGAGCAAAAATCCCAGAACCACACGGGGGGACCTAGTGAATGACCTGCAGAGAGCTGGGACCAAAGTAACAAAGCCTACCATCAGTAACACACTACGCCGCCAGGGACTCAAATCCTGCAGTGCCAGACGTGTCCCCCTGCTTAAGCCAGTACATGTCCAGGCCCATCTTAAGTTTGCTAGAGAGCATTTGGATGATCCAGAAGAAGATTGGGAGAATGTCATATGGTCAGATGAAACCAAAATATAACTTTTTGGTAAAAACTCAACTCGTCGTGTTTGGAGGACAAAGAATGCTGAGTTGCATCCAAAGAACACCATACCTACTGTGAAGCATGGGGGTGGAAACATCATGCTTTGGGGCTGTTTTTCTGCAAAGGGACCAGGAAGACTGATCCGTGTAAAGGAAAGAATGAATGGGGCCATGTATCGTGAGATTTTGAGTGAAAACCTCCTTCCATCAGCAAGGGCATTGAAGATGAAACGTGGCTGGGTCTTTCAGCATGACAATGATCCCAAACACACCGCCCGGGCAACGAAGGAGTGGCTTCGTAAGAAGCATTTCAAGGTCCTGGAGTGGCCTAGCCAGTCTCCAGATCTCAACCCCATAGAAAATCTTTGGAGGGAGTTGAAAGTCCATGTTGCCCAGCAACAGCCCCAAAACATCCCTGCTCTAGAGGAGATCTGCATGGAGGAATGGGCCAAAATACCAACAACAGTGTGTGAAAACCTTGTGAAGACTTACAGAAAACGTTTGACCTCTGTCATTGCCAACAAAGGGTATATAACAAAGTATTGAGATAAACTTTTGTTATTGACCCAAATACTTATTTCCCACCATAATTTGCAAATAAATTCATTAAAAATCCTACAATGTGATTTTCTGGATTTTTTTTCTCTCATTTTGTCTGTCATAGTTGAAGTGTACCTATGATGAAAATTACAGGCCTCTCTCATCTTTTTAAGTGGGAGAACTTGCACAATTGGTGGCTGACTAAATACTTTTTTGCCCCACTGCATATTAGCATGTTCATACTTAATGTCCAAATCTAAAATATCAAAAGATATATTGTGTAAGACTCAATGACGTTACTTATAGATGATTTGGATACGAAGCGCCAAAATGCTAATACAGCTACAATTGCATTGCATTGGATTTGTGCCACAAATTCTAATAAGGTAGCATTTGAAATAGTGGCCAGTTAAACAATAGACCAATGTCATTTTGTAATTTAGGGGAAGTCTCTCTTTAACAATGGGGGGGGTCTAAACAAAAGTATGTGGACAACCCTACAAATTAGTGGATTTAGCTATTTCAGCCACACTTGTTGCTGACAGGACTATAAATCAAGCGCACAGCCATGCAATGTCCATAGACAAATATTGGCAGTAGAATGGTCTTACTGAAGAGCTCAGTGACTTTCAACGTGGCACCGTCATAATCCAACAAGTCAGGTCGTCAAATTTGTGCCCTAGCTGCCCCGTTCAACTGTAAGTGCTGTTATTGTGAAGTGAAGAGCAACAACGGCTCAGCCTCGAAGTGGTAGGCCACACAGGCTCACCAAATGGGACCACGTGTGAGTAAATAGCGAGTACAAATAGTCTGTCCTCGATTGCGACACTCACTACCGAGTTCCAAACTCCCTCTGGAAGCAACATCAGCACAATAACTATTTGTCGGGAGCTTTATTAAATGGGTTTCCATGGCCGAGCAGCTGCACACAAGTCTAAGATCACCACCAAGCGTTGGCTGCAGTGGTGTAAAGCTCACCGCCAATGGACTCTGGATCAGTGGAAAGGAGTTCTCTGGAGTGATGAATCACTCTTCACCATCTGGCAGTCCGACAGACGAATCTGGGTTTGCATAGTGCCCAATGTAAAGTTTGGTGGAGGAGGAATAATAGACTGGGGCTGTTTTTATGGTTCGGGCTAGGCCCCTTAGTTCCAGCGAAGGGATATCTTAACACTACAGCATACAATGACATTCTAGACGATTCTGTGCTTCCAACTTTGTGGCAACAGTTTGGTGAAGGCCCTTTCCTGTTCAAGCATGTCAATGTCCCTGTGCACAAAGCAAGGTTCATACAGAAATGGTTTGTCGATATAGGTGTGGAAGAACTTGACTGACCTGCACAGAGCCCTGACCTCAAACCCATCGAACAACTCTGGGATGAATTGGAACGCTGACTACGAGCCAGGCCTAATTGCCCAACATTAGTGCCTGACCTCACTAATGCTCGTGGCTGAGTGGAAGCAAGTCCCCGCAGCAATGTTCCAACATCCAGTGGAAAGCCTTCTCAGAAGAGTGGAGGCTGTTATAGCAGCAAAGGGGGGGACCAACTCCATATTAATGCACATGATTTTGGAATGAGATATTCGACCAGCAGGTGTCCACATAATTTTGGTCATGTAGTGTGTGTGGGTATGAATATACAGTACCTGTCAAAAGCTTGGACACACCTACTCATTCAAGGGTTTTTTATTTTTACTATTTTATACATTGTAGAATAATAGTGGAGATATAAAAACTATGAAATAACCCATATGAAATCATGTTGTAACCAAATATGTTTTAAACAAATACAAATATATTTTAGATTCTTCAAAGTTGCCACCCTTTCCCTTGATGACAGCATTGCACACTCTTGGCATTCTCTCAACCAGCTTCACCTGAAATGCTTTTCCAACAGTCTTGAAGGAGTTCCCACATATGCTGAGCACTTGTTGGCTGCTTTTCCTTCACTCTGAGATCCAAAACATCCCAAACCATCTCAATTGGGTTGAGGTCGGGTGATTGTGAAGGCCAGGTCATCTGATGCAGCACTCCATCACTCTCCTTCTTGGTCAAATAACCTTTGGAGGTGTGTTGGGTCATTGTCCTGTTGAAAAACAAATGAAAGTCCCACGAAGCGCAAACCAGATGGGATGGCGTATCGCTGCAGAATGGTGTGGTAGCCATGCTGGTTAAGTGTGCCTTGAATTCTAATTAAATCACTGAGTGTCACCATCAAAACACCCCCACACCACCTCCTCCATGTTTCACATTGAGAACAACACATGCAGAGATCATCCGTTCACCTACTCTGCATTTCACAAAGACAGCGGTTGGAACCAAAAATCTGAAATTTGGACTCATCAGACCAAAGGTCAGATTTCCACTGGTCTAATGTCCATTGTTCGTGTTTCTTGGCCCAAGCAAGTCTCTTCTTAATATTGGTGTCCTTCATGTGTCTGATACTTAAACTCTGTGAAGCATTTATTTGGGCTGCAATCTGAGGTGGAGTTAACTCGGATGAACTTATCCGCTGCAGCAGAGGTAACTCTGGGTCTTCCTTTCCTGTGGCGGTCCTCATGACAGCCAGATTCAACACAGCGCTTGATGTTCTTGAAATTTTCCTGATTGACTGACCTTCATGTCTTAAAGTAATGAAGGACTGTCATTTTGCTTCACTTATGAGCTGATAACAAGGCACACCTGTTAATTGAAATGCATTCCAGGTGACTCATTTGGTGACTCACCTCATGAAGCTGGCTGAAAATGACAAAAGTGTGCAAAGCTGTCATTAATGCAAAGGGTGGCTACTTTGAAGAATCTCAAATAGAAAATATATTTTGATTTCTTTAACACTTTATTGGTTTCTATCTGATTCTATATGTGTTATTTCATAGATTGTATGTCTTCACTATTAAATCTACAATGTAGAAAATAGTCCAAATAAAGAAAAACCCTGGAATGAGTAGGTGTGTCCAAACTTTTGACTGGCACTATATATACACTGCTCCAAAAAATAAAGGGAACACTAAAATAACACATCCTAGATCTGAATGAATGAAATATTCCTATTACATTTTTCTTTACATAGTTGAATGTGCTGACAACAAAATCACACAAAAATGATCAATGGAAATCAAATTTATCAGCCCATGGAGGTCTGGATTTGGAGTCACACTCAAAATTAAAGTGGAAAACCACACTACAGGCTGATCCAACTTTGATAGTGTGTGTGGCCTCCACGTGCCTGTATGACCTCCCTACAACGCCTGGGTATGCTCCTGATGAGGTGGCGGATGGTCTCCTGAGGGATCTCCTCCCAGACCTGGACTAAAGCATCCGCCAACTCCTGGACAGTCTGTGGTGGATGGAGCGAGACATGATGTCCCAGATGTGCTCAATTGGATTCAGGTCTGGGGAACGGACAGGCAAGTCCATAGCATCAATGCCTTCCTCTTGCAGGAACTGCTGACACACTCCAGCCACATGAGGTCTAGCATTGTCTTGTATTAGGAGGAACCCAGGGCCAACCGCACCAGCATATGGTCTCACAAGGGGTCTGAGGATCTCATCTCGGTACCTAACGGCAGTCAGGCTACCTCTGGCGAGCACATGGAGGGCTGTGCGGCACCCCAAAGAAATGCCACCCCACACCATGATTGACCCCCCCGCCAAACTGGTCATGCTGGAGGATGTTGCAGGCAGCAGACGTTCTCCACGGCGTCTCCAGACTCCACGGCGTCTACAGACTCACGTCTGTCACATGTGCTCAGTGTCAACCTGCTTTTATCTGTGAAGAGCACAGGGCGCCAGTGGCGAATTTGCCAATCTTGGTGTTCTCTGGCAAATGCCAAACGTCCTGCACGGTGTTGGGCTGTAAGCACAACCCCCACCTGTGGACGTCGGGTCCTCATACCACCCTCATGGAGTCTGTTTCTGACCGTTTGAGCAGACACATGCACATTTGTGGCCTGCTGGAGATCATTTTGCAGTGCTCCTCCTTGCACAAAGGCGGAGGTAACGGTCCTGCTGCTGGGTTGTTGCCCTCCTACGGCCTCCTCCACGTCTCCTGATGTACTGGTCTGTCTCCTGGTAGCGCCTCCATGCTCTGGACACTACGCTGACAGACACAGCAAACGTTCTTGCCACAGCTCGCATTGATGTGCCATCCTGGATGAGCTGCACTACCTGAGCCACTTGTGTGGGTTGTAGACTCCGTCTCATGCTACCACTAGAGTGAAAGCACCGTCAGCATTCAAAAGTGACCAAAACATCAGCCAGGAAGCATAGGAACTGAGAAGTGGCCTGTGGTCACCACCTGCAGAATCACTCCTTTATTGGGGGTGTCTTGCTAATTGCCTATAATTTCCACCTGTTGTCTATTCCATTTCCACAACAGCATGTGCAATTTATTGTCAATCACTGTTGCTTCCTAAGGGGACAGTTTGATTGACTTGGAGTTACATTGTGTTGTTTGAGCAGTATATATATATATATATATATATATATATATATAAATGCTATCACCAAATAGCAGGAACAGCACCGTCTAGTGGTCAGAACCTGGTAATATCAGGATGAAGGAAAAAATGTACTAATTTCTCTGAACATGTGGAAAAAAACATCACCAAATCCACTGAGATTACATGATTAGAGAATGAAAAAACAATACTCTGAACTAGTTGTCTGAAATAAAGAACTTACAATATATACTCGTTGTTGGTATGGGATGTGGGGTTTCCGTGGGTAGTTTGACAATTTCTTTGGATTCCTCATGTCTTATGTTAGAAAAAGGTATGTTCAAAATTGGATGTTAGGATTAATATATTAAATTAATTGAACCGAAATTGTCCATTTTAATTCATAGGTACTATAATTATCTTCATTTCTCAGAGATCAAATTTTACTTCAACAAAATATTGCTTATCTTATGTTTAACTACAGAAATGATTTCAGAACAATCAGACAGTGGGTATCTTGGCTTGCTGAAATAACATGGAACGACCTGGAACCAAGCTGCCAATGAGACACAGTCTCTTCCTGGAACTAGCCTACTTTACCGGATCCATCCCTCCACTGCACTGTATCCTGCTCTGCATCATCAGGGGCACCTCACACTAAATTTAAGATTTTGATTAACTACCTGTGCGAGATGAGCCTTTTCTAAGACTGAACCTATATTTGCCCTCGGTTGTTGTCCAACACAGTCTTTATTGTGTGAGAAGATCGCGCTAGGACTAGATGTAGTGTAGCCAATGGGTGAGAGAAGGCATCAGGTGAATGTCACTACAGCAATTCAGTGAGCTTGGGGTTGTCCGAAATTGTTTAGGCTGCTGCACAATGTGAACCCGACCGGATGGTTTTTGGTAAGCCAATTGCCTACCGTCTAGCTACCATTCGCAATCAAAGCGGCCGTTAATGTGGTCTCTGTGTTACACAATCAAGTAGGCTGATACATTCTGTGCCCCTGCCTGGTTACAGAGCAATAGGCTTGACAGCCAGCTTGAACATGTAAACATTGAGAACACGTCAATGACATATGAATTCTGGAAAGACAAATGTTCACTATAGCCTTGCCTGGGGACCAGATGGGTGAAATTCTAAATCCACCAACGTCTGGGACAATAGTGTTTGATTCTGGAAACATTCCTCTAAGGTTCTCAACATGCCAGACTGTTGAATAAAAAAAAGTATACATTTCTATCACCTGAAGCATCCACACAACCATGTAACCACTTGCTTGGCCAGTATGCTTGTGTCGCATGCATGTATTTACATTGTGTGCGCATGCTGCATATGACAGATCTGAATGCACTACCAGCTTTTGGGGGAAAAAAAAGAAAAGAAAAAAAAAACCTTTCCTGTGTGTATATTGTCTAAAATTTCAACCCGAAAAAGGACCAACCACACAGACAACTGGCAGTGTAAGTTCATGTCATTTTATTCAACATTCTGACTTGTAGAGTCCCTAAGAAGAGAGGACCATCTTCAGACCCAAGCAATAATGTCCCAGTGGTTGGTGGATTTATAAATTCACCCATCTGGTCCCCATGCAAACTATAGCCCTACTTAGCCAACAACCACAATTACAAAAGGCACAAGTGAATGGCCAAAAGGTGGATAGTGAAGTGGATCCATGACAGGCTAAAAAGTGGAATCAAAAGTGTGGGGACCAATTATAGTAAACTGACTAAACATATGTGTTTGAAAGTTACTCAATGTTTCATTCATTTGCAACACAAATACTACATTAGTATTAAAGTACTTTTGTTTCATAAGGCAGCGGGCAGAATTGGGAACCCCAAGATAAGTGGGCTACCTTTGTTACACTAGAGCACAAAGCAACTGCATGCTCAAGTCAGCCAAATCTAGCTAGCAATACTAGCTAGGTGCTTTGTAGTCTTTGTTTGGCTATTACATGACATTGCAAATGAGGAGAAAGATGAGCATACTAGTAAGACTGGTGATATCCCAATTGGTGGGATACAATGTGACACACGGGGACATTAACTGATAAATGCATTTGATATATGACAAATGGGATGCCACTAACCCGATAGCTAAACGACTAGCGTAGCTAAATAGCTAACTAAACGCACATTTCAATGACCCAGTGAACGTTGGTAAACATCAACATATTGCTTAGTTGACATATAGGCTGGCTGGCTTGGGTTTTTATAATATGCTCAACTTCAAAGTCAAGTCACTCACGATTCCACAGCTGCCTACTAAGTTAGCTAGCTAACTACAGTACCAAGCTAGCATGTGCATCAAAGGTTTTGGCTAGCAAATCAACTAGCCTGCTAGTTAGCTACTCAAAGTTAGCTAGTTAGGTTGCTAAATTTCGATAACTAACGTTGGCATTTTCTTTGGTATGAGACCACGAATAAAATAAATGCATACCGAGATCATAACTGTTGCTAGCCAACGTTATCTAGCTGGACAACTATAGCTAGTAGTTCACAGGTACGAGGTTAGCCAACGTTACCTAGTTAGATAACTACATAACATTACACTATGTTCAGAAGCAACAGCATAGGTGGTCCAAAGGACACGTTGGCCTTGTATTTTAGCCACAGCTGAAGTATTCACGTGTCTAATAATTTTCAAGCAGAAAATACTGATAGTTTGGCTGATTCGCTGCTGTAATGTCGAACGTTGTGTTGGACGATCGGACCAAACAAGGCGGCGACAAAAACCTTCGAGCACAGACCGCTGCAAAGCCGGAAAATAACGTTGCTAGCTACCGAGTACATGATGAAATACCAAGGTAGATATGACAACTTACCTTTCAACCCTATGAATAGTAGGTTATTTTCTTCATGTCCAAAATTGTAAGCGATATTGCTATAGTTATATCACTTTGTAGTTAGTGTATTTATGAGGCTGAATGAATGATATAGCCAGCTAACTAGCGGTCTTCTGTCCAACGATAAGTATAAGTAGCAAGCTAGGTGGCCACACTAGTTACTAAGGCAATACCACCGCAGTTCTCAAATATTGAACGTTAACGTCGCCCATTTGAAGGATGTTAAAATGTAAATCCAGTAGAAATCAGCTTCATTTCTCACGCATGACGGATCACTTTTCCTTCTCCAAATGACAGCTGTCGTCGCACAAATAAAATGTTTAGCTAGCTAGCACAGTTAATGTTTAATACAGGGAAATGTGTAATATCCGTAATCCAAGGCAGACAAACTCCAAACAGTCTTTAGGATAAAACGAAACAATCTTCACAAGTAAGCCAGTGCTTACGACAAAAATAAACGATGAAATGGCTAGTTTGCTGCTGGCTCCGAGCGTTCGCTTCGCTTGCCAACTGGTTCTTTTTTTCTTCAGCCGCCACAGAGTAGAGCGAGCTGACAAGCCGGAAAGACTAACCTAAGAGTTTAGCAAAACATAAAAACATTTTTTTTTACACTATAATAAAAATACTCACGGTGGCTAAATGACTACGTCTATCTTTAATGTAAAAAAATATATAAGTTATATCGTGGTGACTCTCTTTACAGTGGCCACGTTTAAAGCGACACCGAATAACCTCCTAGTGGACTCCGAAAAATATAGGTCCAACACATTGCTACATATATCGAAGAGATACACTTGGAGAGGTAATGGTTACCAATATGATTTTACCATTTTCAGTTGTATTATGAATCTTAAACCGCCCTCAATTAAATGCAACATCCATATAAAAACTATACTCCCTGACCCCGCGGAGGAATATAGCATTTTTAATAAACACGGAAAGTGTATCGGACACTTCTAAAAGGTGGCACTCTGGTGTTTCTCGATGGAACGGACTGCAGTGGGCATTGTTTTATACCAAAGTACCACAGAGTTTCTAAACCGTCTTTGATAGTTCTAGTAGCCTATACCACAGAGTATGCATTAAATTGACAAGATACTCTAGTCAAGTGTCTGCTCTAACAATGAAAATACTTTTTTTCCCCTTCTTTTTCTTTTAAATAGAAGGCAGTTGGGAGGAGGCAAAATCAGGTGGGACCATTCTAGCCAATGAGGGCAGATACCAATGACTCCCGAGTGGCGAGTGGCGCAGCGGTCTAAGGCACTGCATCTCAGCGCTAGAGGCACCACTACAGACACCCTCGTTCAAATCCGGGCATGATTGGGAGTCCCATAGGTCGGCACACATAGGTCGGCACACAATTGGCCAAGTGTCTGGTGTAGGCCGTCATTGTAAATAAGAACTTGTTCTTAACTGTCTTGCATACTTAAATAAGATTAAATGTAAAAATTCTAAATATATATATAAACCCTGGATTGCAGATGCTATCCATTGGCCTTCGAAGCCACAGATTTGCCATATTGCCAATATATCCTCAGAAAAGCAGTCCTCAATAGTAATTAATGGAATCCTACGGTATTTCAATTAAATGGTTCAATGACAAAATTACTTGTATTTAAGCATGTTGTTGTTGTAGTGAGGACAGTAACATTAGTACTCAATAAAAATATATACTTTAAGGAAGTGTTGTATTTATTTTTTTATGGTATGTTTAGCTCACATAATATAATTTAAAAGTAAGCATTTAAGTGTCTGTAATATATTAAACTTGTCGAAAACGGATGTAGACATTAATAAATGCATTTCTATAGCTTCCAAAATCCTTTTTTCACCAAGATGGCTGCGGGGTTGCTTCAATACTGCCCCCCTGTCAATCATCCAGGGTTTATACACAACATTGGCAGATACGCGTGTGAACAACAGGCATAACTGTTTCCACTAGTTACTACAGACACAAAGTACAAATTGGCTATATCATAAGTAGTTCATGAAGAAAAAAAATGCTTTTTGGTCTTAATTTAAGGTTAGGCATAAGGTTAGCAGTGTGGTTAAGGTTATGTTTAAAGTCACTTTTTAAGAAGATAAATTGTAGAAATAGACGGGGTTTATAACCTTGTGGCTGTGGTAAGTAGTGATGACAAGAAAAAACTCCAATATTATTATAAGTATTTTTTCTCAATGTTGTTGGAATTTCACATGTCCTACTTATATCAGTACACTCATAACAACCTAATCATGACAGAATCTATATTTGATCAACTAAACCACAAATTCAACACTGATTGACCTCCATACAAGATTCCTCACTTGGTGAATTAACAAACACCACCTGCTGCAGAAGACAGATTCTGGGCCAAGTTATCCCTCTAACTTCGCCTCTTCCTCTCTCACTACACCAGGGCTATTCAACTGGCGGCCCGTTTATTAATTTAGACTGGCATTTTGATAAATTCTGAACACTAATAAATGATCTGCAAAAAAATCCTGCCAAAATCCGATCTTCACTGCCAAAATGACAAACACTATTGTGGTTTGACTGAGGGAAAGTCATTCACTTCCTTCAGACTGGAATTTGGCATTACCTGATTTTACATACAGTACCAGTCAAACATTTTGACAAACCTACTCATTCAAGGGTTTTTCTTTATTTTTACTATTTTCTACATTGTAGAATGGTAGTGAAGACATCAAAACTATGAAATAACACATATGGAATCATGTAGTAACCAAAAACGTGTACAACAAATCAAAATATATTTGATATTTGAGATTATTCAAAGTAGCCACCCTTTGCCTTGATGACAGCTTTGCGCACTCTTGGCATTCTCTCAACCAGCTTCATGAGGTAGTCACCTGGAATGCATTTCAATTAACAGGTGTGTCTTCTTAAAAGTTAATTTGTGGAATTTCTTTCCTTATTAATGCGGTTGAGCCAATCAGTGATGTTGTGACAAGGTAGAGGTGGTATACAGGATATAGCCCTATTTAGTAAAAGACCAAGTCCATATTATGGCAAGAACAGCTCAAATAAGCAAAGAGAAATGACAGTCCATCATTACTTCTGGAAAATTTCAAGAACTTTGAAAGTTTCTTCAAGTGCACTCGCAAAAAACATCAAGCGCTAGGATGAAACTGGCTCTCATGAGGACCGCCACAGGAAAGGAAGACCCAGAGTTACCTCTGCGGCAGAGGATAAGTTCATTGGAGTTACCAGCCTCAGAAATTGCAGCCCAAATAAATGCTTCACAGAGTTCAAGTAACAGACACATTTCAACATCAACTGTTCAGAGGAGACTGTGTGAATCAGGCCTTCCTGGTCGAATTGCTGCAAAGGAACCACTACTATAGGACACCAATAAGAATACATTTTTGGTTCCAACCGCCGTGTCTGTGAGACGCAGAGTAGGTGAACGGATGATCTCTGCATATGTGGTTGCCACCATGAAGCATGGAGGAGGAGGCATGATGGTGTGGGGGTGCTTTGCTGGTGACACTGTCTGTGATTTATATATAATTCAAAGCACACTTAACCAGCATGGCCACCACAGCATTCTGCAGCGATACCCCATCCAAAAAGGTTTGCGCTTAGTAGGACTATAATTTCAATTTCAAGAGGACAATGACACACCTCCAGGCTGTGTAAGTGCTATTTGACCAAGAAGGAGAGGGATGCAGTGCTGCATCAGAAGACCAGGCCTCCACAATCACTCGGCCTCAACCCAATTGAGATGGTTTGAGATGAGTTGGACCGTAGAGTGAAGGAAAAGCAGCCAACAAGTGCTCAGCATATGTGGGAACTACTTCAAGACTGTTGGAAAAGCATTCCAGGTGAAGCTGGTTGAGAGAATGCCAAGAGTGTGCAATGCTGTCATCAAGGCAAAGGGTGATTACTTTAAGAAAGCTCAATATAAAATATATTTAGATTTGTTTAACACTTCTTTGGTTACTACATGATTCCAAATGTGTTATTTCACGGTTTTGTTGTCTTCACTTTTATTCTACAATGTAGAAATAAAGAAAGACCCTTGAATGAATAGGTGTGTCCATACTTTTGACTTAGTGTCTAGACATCAAATCAAAGTTTATTTGTCACATGCGCCGAATACAACAGGTGTAAACCTTACAGTGAAATGCTTACTTACAGGCTCTAACCAATGGTGCGGGGGCAAAAAGGTGTGTGTGTGTAGGTGGGTAAGTAAGTAAAGAAATAAAACAACAGTAAAAATACAAAAATTATGGCCTTCCTCTGACACCGCCTGGTGTAGAGGTCCTGGATGGCAGGCAGATTAGCCCCAGTGATGTACTGGGCCGTACGCACTACCCTCTGAAGTGCCTTGCGGTCGGAGGCCGAGCAATTGCCGTACCAGGCATTGATGCAACCAGCATGCTCTCAATGTTGCAGCTGTAGAACCTTTTGAGGATCTCAGGACCAATGTCAAATATTTTTAGTTTCCTGAGTGGGAATAGGCTTTGTCGTGCCCTCTTCACGACTGTCTTGGTGTGTTTGGACCATACATACATACATACATACATACAGTGGGGCAAAAAAGTATTTAGTCAGCCACCAATTGTGCAAGTTCTCCCACTTAAAAAGATGAGAGAGGCCTGTAATTTTCATCATATGTACCCTTCAACTATGACAGACAAAATGAGGGGGAAAAAATCCAGAAAATCACATTGTAGGATTTTTAATGAATTTATTTGCGAATTATGGTGGAAAATAAGTATTTGGTCACCTACAAACAAGCAAGATTTCTGGCTCTCACAGACCTGTAACTTCTTCTTTAAGAGGCTCCTCTGTCCTCCACTCGTTACCTGTATTAATGGCACCTGTTTGAACTTGTTATCAGTATAAAAGACACCTGTCCACAACCTCAAACAGTCACACTCCACTATGGCCAAGACCAAAGAGCTGTCAAAGGGCACCAGAAACAAAATTGTAGACCTGCACCAGGCTGGGAAGACTGAATCTGCAATAGGTAAGCAGCTTGGTTTTAAGAAATCAACTGTGGGAGCAGTTATTAGGAAATGGAAGAAATACAAGACCACTGATAATCTCCCTCGATCTGGGGCTCCACGCAAGATCTCACCCCGTGGGGTCAAAATTATCACAAGAACAGTGAGCAAAAATCCCAGAACCACACGGGGGGACCTAGTGAATGACCTGCAGAGAGCTGGGACCAAACTAATAAAGCCTACCATCAGCAAGGGCATTGAAGATGAAACGTGGCTGGGTCTTTCAGCATGACAATGATCCCAAACACACCACCCGGGCAACGAAGGAGTGGCTTCGTAAGAAGCATTTCAAGGTCCTGGAGTGGCCTAGCCAGTCTCCAGATCTCAACCCCATAGAAAATCTTTGGAGGGAGTTGAAAGTCCATGTTGCCCAGCAACAGCCCCAAAACATCACTGCTCTAGAGGAGATCTGCATGGAGGAATGGGCCAAAATACCAGCAACAGTGTGTGAAAACCTTTTGAAGACTTACAGAAAACGTTTCACCTCTGTCATTGCCAACAACAGGTATATAACAAAGTATTGAGATAAACTTTTGTTATTGACCAAATACTTATTTTCCACCATAATTTGCAAATAAATTCATTAAATATCCTACAATGTGATTTTCTGGATTTTGTTCTCTCACTTTGTCTGTCATAGTTGAAGTGTACCTATGATGAAAATTACAGGCCTCTCTCATCTTTTTAAGTGGGAGAACTTGCACAATTGGTGGCTGACTAAATACTTTTTTGCCCCACTGTACATACAGTTGAAGTCGGAGGTTTACATACACCGTAGCCAAATACATTTAAACTCAGTTTTTCACAATTCCTGACATTTAATCCTAGTAAAAATTCCCTGTCTTCGGTCAGTTAGGATCACAACTTTTTTTAAAGAGAATTATTCATTTCAGCTTTTATTTCTTTCATCACATTCCCAGTGGGTCAGACATTCACATACACTCAATTAGTATTTGGTAGCATTGTCTTTAAATTGTTTAACTTGGGTGAAACATTTAGGGTAGCCTTCCACAAGCTTCCCACAATGAGTTGGTTGAATTTTGGCCCATTCCTCCTGACGGAGCTGGTGTAACTGAGTCAGGTGTGTAGGCCTCCTTACTCACACACGCTTTTTCAGTTCTGCCTACAAATTTTCTATGGGATTGAGGTCAGGGCTTTGTGATGGCCACTCCAATACCTTGACTTTGTCACAACTTTGGAAGTATGCTTGGGGTCATTGTCCATTTGGAAGACCCATTTGCGACCAAGCTTTAACTTCTTGACTGATGTCTTAATATTGTCGCTTCAATATATCCACATAATTTTCCTTCCTCCTGATGCTTTTTTTTGTGAATGGCACCAGCACTCCTGCAGCAAATCACCCCCACCCAGTATGCTGCCAACTCACGGTTGGGATGGTGTTCTTCGTCTTGCAAGCATCCCCCTTTTTCCTCCAAACATAATGATGGTCATTATGGCAAAACAGTTATATTTTTGTTGCATTAGACCAGAGGACATTTCTCCAAAAAGTACAATCTTTGTCACCAATGTGCAGTTGCAAGCCGTAGTCTGGCTTTTTTATGGCGGTTCTGGAGCAGTGGCTTCTTCCTTGCTGAGCGGCCTTTCAGGTTATGTCGATATATGACTCATTTTACTGTGGATATAGATACTTTTGTACCTGTTTCCTCCAGCATCTTCACAAGGTCTTTTGCTGCTGTTCTGGGATTGATTTGCACTTCTTGCACCAAAGTACGTTCATCTCTAGGAGACAGAACGTGTCTCCTTCCTGAGCGATATGCCGGCTGCGTGGTCCCATGGTGTTTATACTTGCGTACTATTGTTTTTACAGATGAACGTGGAGGTCTACAATTTATTTTCTCAAGTCTTGGCTGATTTCTTTAGATTTTCCCATGTCAAGCAAAGAGGCACTGAGTTTGAAGGTAGGCCTTAAAATACATCCATAGGTACACCTCCAATTTACTCAAATAATGTCAATTAGCCTATCAGAAGCTTCTACAGCTATGACATAATTTTCTGGACTTTTCCAATCTGTTTAAAGGCACAGTCAACTTAGTGTATGTAAACTTCTGACCCACTGGAATTGTGATACAGTGAATTATATGTGAAATTATCTATCTGTAAACAATTGTTGGAAAAATTACTTGTCATGCACAAAGTAGATGTCTTAACCAACTTGCCAAAACTTTAGTTTGTTAACAAGAAATTTGTGGAGTGGTTGAAAAATAAGTTTAAATGACGCAAATCAAATCAAATGTATTTGTTACATACACATGGTTAGCAGATGTTAATGCGAGTGTAGCGAAATGCTTGTGCTTCTAGTTCCGACAATGCAGTAATAACCAACGAGTAATCTAACTAACAATTCCAAAACTACTACCTTATACACACAAGTGTAAAGGGATAAAGAATATGTACATAAAGATATATGAATGAGTGATGGTACAGAGCGGCATAGGCAAGATGCAATAGATGGTACAGTATATACATATGAGATGAGTATGTAAACAAAGTGGCATAGTTTAAAGTGGCTAGTGATACATGTATTACATAAAGATGCAGTAGATGATAGACTACAGTATATACGTATACATATGAGATTAATAATGT
This sequence comes from Oncorhynchus kisutch, assembly GCF_002021735.2. Classification (NCBI taxonomy): domain Eukaryota; kingdom Metazoa; phylum Chordata; class Actinopteri; order Salmoniformes; family Salmonidae; genus Oncorhynchus; species Oncorhynchus kisutch. The sequence goes on along the minus strand of NC_034203.2, from coordinate 24,314,994 downwards.
AGGGTATGTAAACATTATATTAAGTAGCATTGTTTAAAGTGGCTAGTGATATATTTTACATCAATTCCCATCAATTCCCATTATTAAAGTGGCTGGAGTTGAGTCAGTGTGTTGGCAGCTGCCACTCCAACCTAAGTGTATGTAAACTTCCTACTTCAACTGTACATACATACTCATAAACACTACATGTGTTATTAATTGAGATGCTTAGGTTTCAGATATGATTTTAAAATTACCTAATGCTATTTTAATAGCATTTAATAGAATTGAAGAAGAAAAAATGGTGAGCAAGTATTGTGCCTTTTCCTTTCCCATGATTATCAAATTTTTTAGTTGGTCCTCAACTTACTTTGGTTGAGCATCCACCACTTCTTTCCTAATTACTCTTACAGATGAGATGAGGGCAGTGGGAATGTAGGCCCCTAAATGGCAGGTAATCCAAGAAGACAAGTAGACGGCACTACATTGCAATAAACTTTAGTGAACTATTTACAGAATATATTTTCAAAAAATACATATAGGAGCAGTCAACATTGTACATCAGGACGCACAAATGCTCAGCAGTTGTGCGTCCGGATGTACAATTCTGACTGTTCCTATATGATATTATTTTGTGACTACATTATTTTAATAGTTCACTAAAGTTTATCGCCTACTTGTCTTCTTTCTCTAATTACTTAAAAAAAAAAAATGTAAGTGCTTTATTGATGTGTTTGTTCATTGCTTTGATGTGTTTGTTCATTGACCCCTCGAACACAAATATGACTCAAAGATGGATGGCAGATGGGGGTTATAACAATTTTGCTTATTATAATCTGATTTTAAATCTAACCTTAACCCTTACCACACTGCGAACCTTATGCCTAACCCTAACCTTGAATACCAAAAAGCACATAATTGTTTTCATAAATGTTTATGATAGAGCCAATTTTGACTTTGTGACTGTGGTAACCAGTGGAATCCACAGGTGGGAGGAGTCTAAATCAGGTGCGATCATTCTAGCCAATGAAAGGTCAGTGTGCGTGTGAATGGTGTGAACAACAGGCCATAGAGATAGATAGAGGACTCGTCTTTGTATCTGTGCATGGTAGCATCTGTGACAACATGGTTTATTTATTTATTTTCATCCCAATTAGCTTTGGAAGAAGCAGAAGCTACTATTCCTGGGTCCACCAAAAAACACAACACATGACAAGTAACAAAACTCTGATACACTGAGAGACAATGACAGTCACACAAATTTAAAATACAACAATATGCAAACAATACAACTATAGAATAATACAACACAACAACAACAATAATGTGTGTGCTAGGGTGTCGGTGTTTGTGTGTGTGTCTCACTGTCCACGTTGTTCAGTTATTTGTTTTTTAAATGTAATTTTTTTAATGTAATTTTGCTGTTTGCTTGAGTAATTGCGAAATTCCATGCGATCATGGCTCTGTATAAACTGTACGTAGCCGTGAATTCGTTTTGGATTTGGGGACTGCGAAGAGACCCCTGGTGGCATGTATTGTATGTATGGGTGTATGAGCTTAATGTTATTTGATTGTACAGACTATCTGGAATTTTTGTCACAGTAAAATTTCTCATAAAAACTAGAAGAGAAGCAGAACCCTCAACCAGGAAAGAATAGCATGCAGGTTTTTGATGTTAGTTCTGTATGTGCAGTTAAGGGCAAGGCATGCAGCTCTGCTTTGAGCCAGCTGCAGCTTTGGTAGGTCTTTCTTTGCTGCACTTGACCATATTACCAGACAGTAATCAAGACCAGAGCCTGAAAAACACATTTTTGTGTCAAAAACGCAGAACATCTTTTTAAAACAGACATACAGTGCCTTCGGAAAGTATTCACATCCCTTGACTTTTTCCACAATATGTTGTGTTACAGCTCGAATTGAATTTATTAAATTGAGATTTTGTGTCACTGATCTACACAAAACACCCCATAGTGTTAAAGTGGAATTATGTTTTTAGAAATGTTTACAAATGAATTAAAAATGAAAATATGAAATGTCTTGAGTCAATAACTATTCAAATATTTTGTTATAGCCAGCCTAAATAAGGTATTTTGTTATGGCCAGCCTACATAAGGTATTTTGTTATGGCAAGCCTAAATAAGTTTAGGAGTAGAAATGTGCTTAAAAGGTCACATAATAAGTTGCAAAGTTTCAAAGTGTTTCAGGTTCAATTTAAGCATTAACTCTACATTTTTTTTATGTTAGGATTACGTTTAGGCATTAACTCCAAATGGTTAGGATAAGGGTTAAGTTTGGGATAGGCTTAAAACAAAGATCACAAAAACATCTTACTATCGCTTGATTCAAACTTGCAACTTTTGGAATCAGAGGCAGATGCTTACGCCCATCCACCATTCCTGTCCACAATGACCTAGCAAAACCTATTTGAAGGTAACAGCACTCACTGCTGCCCCTATTTGCCGGTTTCAATGTCATCTCTCGATGTCCTCAGACATTGATGGACGTCAAATACTGACTTGTATCACGGATCACTGGCTGGTTGAATATGATTTTTAAACAACTACCTCATCTCTGTACTCCACACGTACATGTATCTGTAAGGTCCTTCAGTCGAGCTGTACATTTCAAGCACAGATTCAACCACAAAGTCCAGTGAGGTCTTCCAATGGTTCACAAAGAATGGCACATATTGGTACAGTTGAAGTTGGAAGTTTAGGTTGGAGTCATTAAAACTCGTTTTTCAACCACTCCACGAATTTCTTGTTAACAAACTATAGTTTTGACAACTATAGTTTTGGCAACTACTTTTTGCATGACAAGTAATTTTTCCAACAATTGTTTACAGACAGATTGTTTCAATTCACTTCATAATTCACTCTATCACAATTCCAGTGGGACAGAAGTTAACATACACTAAGTTGACTGTGCCTTTAAAAAGCTTGGAAAATACCAGAAAATTATGTCATTAGAAGCTTCTGATAGGCTAATTGACATAATTTTAGTCAATTGGAGGTGTACCTGTGGATGTATTTCAAGGCCTACCTTCAACTCAGTGCCTCTTCACTTGAAATCATGGGAAAATCCAAAGAAATCAACCAATTGGAGACCTCCACAAGTCTAGTTCATCCTTGGGAGCAATTTCCAAACGCCTGAAGGTACCATGTTCATCTGTACAAACAATGGTACGCAAGAATAAACACCATGGGACCACGCAGCCATCATACCGTTCAGGAAGGAGACTCATTCTGTCTCCTAGAGATGAACGTACTTTGGTGCGACAAGTGCAAATCAATCCCAGAACAACACCAACAGATTGTGAAGATGCTGGAGGAAACAGATACAAAAGTATCTATATCCACAGTAAAACTAGTCATATATCGACATAACCTGAAAGGCTGCTCAGCAAGGAAGAAGCCACTGCTCCAGAACCGTCACGAAAAAGACAGACTACGGTTTGCAACTGCACATGGAGACAAAGATCGTACTTTTTGAAGAAATGTTCTCTGGTCTGATGAAACAAAAATAGAACTGTTTGGCCATAATGACCATTGTTATGTTTGGAGGAAAAAGGGGGAGGCTTGCAACCCGAAGAACACCATCCCAACCGTGAAGCACGAGGGTGGCAGCATCATGTTGTGAGAGTGCTTTGCTGCAGGGGGGACTGGTGCACTTCACAAAATAGATGGCATCATGAGGTAGGAAAATTATGTGGATATATTGAAGCAACATGTCAAGACATCGGTCAGGAAGTTAAAGCTTGGTCGCAAATGGGTCTTCCAAATGGACAATGGCCCCAAGCATACTTCCAAATTTGTGGCAAAATGGCTTAAGGACAAAAAAGTAAAGGTATTGGATATCCCTTTGACATGGTGCAGTTATTCATTTCACATTGGATGATCAATACACCCAGTCACTACAAAGATACAGGTGCCCTTCCTAACTCAAATTTCACCATGAGGCCAATGGTGATTTTAAATCAGTTACAGAGTTTAATGGCTGTGATAGGAGATAACTGAGGATGGATCAACAACATTGAAGTTACTCCACAATACTAACCTAAATGGCAGAGTGAAAAGAAGGAAGCCTGTATTTAATTTAAAAAACATTCATCTTGTTTTCAATAAGGCACTAAAGTAATATTGCAAGAAATGTGGCAAAGAAATAGATTTTTTGTCCTGAATACAAAGCGCTATGTTTGGGGCGAATCCAACACAACCCATCACTGAGTACCACTCAGTTTTGACTTAAATCAGCTTGAAAATCTATGGCAGACTTCAAAATGGCTGTCTAGCAATGATCAATAACCAACTTGACACAACTTGATTTCTTTTAAAGAATAATGGGAAAATATTATACAATCCAGGTGTGCAAAGCTCTAGAGACTCAGCCAGAAAGAATCACAGCTGTAATTGCTGCCAAAGGGGATTCTAACATGTATTGACTCAGGGGGTTGAATACTTATCTAATCAAGATAGTGTTTTATTTTCCCTTTAATAAAAAAATATATATTCTCACTTTGACATTGCAGAGTATTTTGTGTAGATCGTTGACAAGAAATGATAATTAAATCCATTTGAATCCCACTTTGTAACACAACAAAATTTGGAAAAAGTTAAGGGGTGTGAATACTTTCTGAAGGCACTGTACCCCTCCCCATCTTCACAACAACTTTGTCAATATGACTAGACCATGATAACTGACCATCCAATGTTATACCTAGGAGTTTAGCTTCCTCAACTTGCTCAATGGTCACACCCTTTATGTATAACTCCAGTTGAGGTTTAGGTCTTAGAGAATGTTTTGAACCAACTGCAATGATTTTAGTTTTAGATGTATTTTAGACCAGTTTATTATGAGTCACCCATTCTGATAGTGACTTTGGGTGCTGTCGTGTAGAGTGTGAAATCTGTCATGTAGAGTGTGAAATCATCCGCATACATCGTCATTCTAGCTTCCTGTAAGACCAGGAAGCTAGAATGTAGAGTGTGAAATCACCCATGAACTTCAATGAACGATGGAGATGAACTGGGTTTTCTGCACATGATATCATTTAAAGTATTTTTCTATTGTGTTTATGTAATTTATCTTTGTTCGGTAATATAATTTCGATTTAATTTTGTGAAGTGTAATCACAAAATGTCTCAATTTACAGTATGCCAAGTAAATTGATGCTATTCATTGGCTGATATGCATTTTGTGTGTGAGAACCCATTTACCTTTAAATGCTTTATGGCCTCAGTATGGCCTCAACAGTTTTGGGACCATACTGTTTGAACAATTATTTGGGGTGTAGTGCTGAGTGATTATTTTTCAGTTTTTAAACAACTAATTGACCAAAGTTGGTTAAATTATTTGAATTCCATTTGCCCTTACTAAACAAATTGCAGTCAGAGTGCTGTATAACTGCAGTACACTGTAGTATAACTGCAGTATGCTGCAAATACTTCATCCAAAATAACAGTTTTTTTACTGCAGTAATTTTGCAGTGTAACTGTAGTTCAACTGCAGTTAATCTGCAATACACTGCAGTTATTCTGCAATTACTGCGTCCAAAACACCAGACTCGACAGCAGTTACTGCACTTTTTCTGCAGTTTCAAAGCGGCAATCTTTTTTGTAAGGGTGTTTCGGGTTTTTTCTGTGAGCTCAATGCACACATTTCACAGTTTCTCGAGAGATATATCAGATCCAGTCTGAACTGTGAGATGTAGTATGGAGTTGTAGTTTCCAACAGACCAATATTATACATAGTTTAGCGCATGTAACGTGGTAATTAACTACAATAACCATAATCTATTGCGCATCTATTGTCCGGTATATTTTTATTTTATGCTGCTGTTGTCACGTTCTGACCTTTATTTCTGTTGTTTTTGTCATTATTTAGTATGGTCAGGGCGTGAGTTGGGGTGGGCAGTCTATGTTTGTTTTTCTATGATTTTGGGATTTCTGTTTCGGCCTAGTATGGTTCTCAATCAGAGGCAGGTGTCATTAGTTGTCTCTGATTGAGAATCATACTTAGGTAGCCTGGGTTTCACTGTTTGTTTGTGGGTGATTGTCTATGTTAGTTGCTTGTGTCAGCACAGTTCTTGTGCTAGCTTCACGGTCGTTATTTGTTTATTGGTTTTGTACAGTTTACTTTGTGTTTTTTTGTCATCTATGATGCATTCACACCACGCTGCGCTTTGGTCTGCTTCTTACGACGATCGTGACAGCTGTGGAAGAGTGTGGGATCGCAAAATGATATAGAGAGCAGCTGTTGCTTCTGAAGGTATCTCCCTGAAAACTCAGCATCTAAGTGATTGATAGTTGGTATTCAGCAGTCAGAAAAGTATGCCTTATTTACTTAGAAGAACTACAAAACAGTGATTTTGTCAGACAGGTTAGGCAGCAGCTCTATAGAGATGAGATGATGACTTGGAATTAAATAATAAAATCATAAAAAAAAAAAAAAAGTAAAACCCAACAACTGAAATATTTTATTAAAGTAATGTGAATAAATGATGGTTAATAAGTGTAATGGGCAGTCACTACCATAATGGGACTTGTATTCATTGTTTTATTCTATGTTGTTACAGCATTCAAACCACCTAATGCATGGTGTAGTTCATGTTTTAAAAAATGATCAAAACCTACAAAACCTTTTTTAATAATCTAACCAAAACTGAACCGACCTTAATAAAAAGCACTAATTGCTCAGCACTATTCAGGTGTGGTCCAAAATGCTCACAAGGTATATTTATGCAGTGTTCACATCCTAGTCAGAACTCAGACATTTTCGAATTGCTAAGTGTTTGATGGCAGCGCGTGTATAACTACAACCAGTTAGCAAGTCAAAAACCTTAGTTTCCTAACGTGTGAACACGGCATTACTTTATCATCAATGTTTGTTTATTGAAGTTTGATAACATCCAAATTATATTTCATAAAATTGTACCACAGATTATTTTCTTTCTGTGGTTTGCAGATTATTTAATGTATCTGGAGATCATCAGATGGGGTAGCTATTTCAAATATCACCTCGTCAGACCATTATTACTGTTCCAGCTGGCTGATAGGCGTTATTAGGTAATGTATCTGGAGATCATCAGATGGGGTAGCTATTTAAAATATCACCTCGTCAGACCATTATTACTGTTCCAGCTGGCTGATAGGCGTTATTAGGTAGCTAATGATAAGTGTAGAACAGAGGATTTTCAAACCAAGCATTACTTGGTGATACTTCCTCTATTCCTGACATGGAAGACAACACGTCATCTAATTTTCCATGTCTGGTTGCAGGGGGTTCGAATTTAGAAAAGGGTCCGTTCATGTCTATTTCAAATCTTCACTCATTGATCGAGACAGGAAATAGACGCGATGGCGGCGTACCCATTGTTGGATTACTTCATGGAGCAAAACATTGATTTAATTTAATAACGGACCATTTTCTCAATTTAAAAGAACCCCCTGTAGCTAGATATTGAAGTTTAGAAGACTTGTCTTCCATGTCTGGAATTAAGGAAGCATCGCCAAGTAAAGGTTGGTCGAAAGTTCTCTGTGCTACGCTTAAAGGGACATTTCACCGCTGCTCTGTTTCACTATATTTGTCCATTAATATGTTATTAACATATATGTGTCATACAATTATTTCCTCACTACAGCAAATACAAGTGTTTCTGCATCTCACCGGTAGAAACAGGCCATTTACATTTCCTGGTTGTAAGCAAACCACAACATCCAGAATTCATAGCAATTTCAGGATGTAGTACCGCCCCGTTGGAGGTGGATCCAGTTGATATGGAGAAATATCGAAATGTCTGTGTTTATAGCCAGCATTTCTGGGATTTTGAAACTGATGGTGTTGTCGAACGTTGAAAATGTATTCTGTTCCATTGATTTCCCCCTTCACTTCAAAGAGGAAGGCATCCGCCAACATCAGCGCAGCAGAAAATACATAGCTAAAGTTACCTAGCTAAAGTGCTAGCTAGTTAGCAAACTACATTTGTGACTAATTTCAGGAAACTAGGCATATGTCCAGCGTCACTACTTCACAGGAGCCCGATTTGAATGTAAACTTGGTTTTAAATAAAAATGTGTTTTTTGGCAGAAATGCCTTCTGGAACATGTGAACTTTCATATGCCTTAATAACATACTTGTATGCCATCTGTAAATACAAATACAATTGCTAAATTACGAGCCTAGTTGGTTTAGCCATGGAAAAAGTGAGCAACCTTCCAGCTAGCCTTCCCGCTAGCCATGATTGGCTGAGATAATGAGTGGGCTGGACATGCCGAGAGATGAGTTCGGATTGGTCTGCCATGTAGCACGTTTCTGTCTATAATATGAGCTGGTCAGTATGTGTAGGTAATCCTTTCTAACACAGCTTTTTTTTTAAAGATATCACGTAGTAGAACTGCATAAGTGTTGCTTTCTGGAGGACCAAGTTCTGAAATCAGTGGAGAATGATAGCTCAGGAGATGGAGAGAATTCTGGCTTTTGATTGCAAATATGCAGATGGAGTCGAAAAGAGAACACATAGAAGGCTGTTGTATAAAACACATCCGGATTACATCTTCAAACTAAGGGCAACCATGGCACCCATGACAGAGAGGGAGAAGCGTCCATCCATGTGTACGGGTAAGAGAGTCTAGCTAGCTCCATTTTCAGAAATCACGTTTCTAATTTTGTCAGAAAGTTAATGTGTACTGTTACTTAGCAAGCTAATGTTACCTGGCTAGCTAGCTAATGTTATGTGTATGATCTGTGTAATATTATTCGAATTTCAGAGCCATTTGCATTGCATTGCCTAATGTTAGCTATCTAACATTGAACCTGGTTGGTTAGCTACCTGCAGATTCATGCAGGGTAGTAACGTTATGAGTTGGGATAATGGTTAATTGTTGAGCTAGCAAGTAACTTTTTCAATAGAATGTTTATGATGTCACTGCGACATAGACGTAGCTGGTAAATTCGCAATAACTGACACATTTACGAACGTTCAACACCCGTTGAATATGGCCGGTGTCAGTAAATGTTGGCATAAAAGCGTAACAAAATGATTGGCAGCAGCACAGTTGCAGTCACCAATGCTCTGGAAAACATAAAAATAGTCTGACCAGCTCTGCTATGGCAAGTAAAATGGTCAGAGTGAGCTGCTCTCTTTTGTGTCTGGAAGTAGCTAGCAAGCTAGCCAACGTTATCCAGTTAGCTTGGGTGTTTGACTGCTGTTGTTAGGGTCAGAACACTCAGATCAACCCTACCTCTCCGAGAACGAAACACTTTATGAATGGACAATCTGACAACGTTTCTGAGTTTACAAACGCCAAGAGCACACTCTGGCACTCCAGATTAAATTTATGAACACACCCGTAGTGTAAGCCAGCCTTTAATCTTGAAATCTTTGGTTGTTTAGTACATAGCCTCAGATAAGAATTCTTAAAGAGATGGGTGGGGCTAAAGCTTATGAGGGTGTGAATGATGTTGAATGGGTGCAGACAATGATGAGCTCTCCAGTACGTACCAAAATATTCACGGGCCATTTTCTCAAAATCAAGGTTACAGGTTTATCAACTTTAAAAGCAGAATTACTTTCATATCGTTCCTCAATTGTAGTGTATGATATAAAAAAAATATGCTCTGATCCAATGTAAAAAACATAATTTCAAATGTTGCTACATGAGACCGAATAGAGCTGGTCGGCTTTCATACTAGCTTTCATACTACGCTGGCCAGAGATTCCAAAGCCAGTCAATGTACACTGCTCAAAAAAATAAAGGGAACACTTAAACAACACAATGTAACTCCAAGTCAATCACACTTCTGTGAAATCAAACTGTCCACTTAGGAAGCAACACTGATTGAAAATAAATTTCACATGCTGTTGTGCAAATGGAATAGACAACAGGTGGAAATTATAGGCAAGACACCCCCAATAAAGAAGTGGTTCTGCAGGTCGGGACCACAGACCACTTCTCAGTTCCTATGCTTCCTGGCTGATGTTTTGGTCACTTTTGAATGCTGGCGGTGCTTTCACTCTAGTGGTAGCATGAGACGGAGTCTACAACCCACACAAGTGACTCAGGTAGTGCAGCTCAACCAGGATGGCACATCAATGCGAGCTGTGGCAAGAAGGTTTGCTGTGTCTGTCAGCATGGAGTCCAGAGCATGGAGGCAATACCAGGAGACAGGCCAGTACATCAGGAGACGTGGAGGAGGCCGTAGGAGGGCAACAACCCAGCAGCAGGACCGCTACCTCCGCCTTTGTGCAAGGAGGTGCAGGAGGAGCACTGCCAGAGCCCTGCAAAATGACCTCCAGCAGGCCACAAATGTGCATGTGTCTGCTCAAACAATCAGAAACAGACTCCATGAGGGTGGTATGAGGGCCCGACGTCCACAGGTGGGGGTTGTGCTTACAGCCCAACACCATGCAGGATGTTTGGCATTTGCCAGAGAACACCAAGATTGGCAAATTCGCCACTGGCGCCCTGTGCTCTTCACAGATGAAAGCAGGTTCACACTGAGCACGTGACAGATGTGACAGAGTCTGGAGACGCCGTGGAGAACTTTCTGCTGCCTGCAACATCCTCCAGCATGACCGGTTTGGCGGTGGGTCAGTCATGGTGTGGGGTGGCATTTCTTTGGGGGGCCGCACAGCCCTCCATGTGCTCGCCAGAGGTAGCCTGACTGCCATTAGGTACTGATATGAGATCCTCAGACCCCTTGTGAGACCATATGCTGGTACGGTTGGCCCTGGGTTCCTCCTAATGCAAGACAATGCTAGACCTCATGTGGCTGGAGTGTGTCAGCAGTTCCTGCAAGAGGAAGGCATTGATGCTATGGACTAGCCCGCCCGTTCCCCAGACCTGAATCCCATTGAGCACATCTGGGACATCATGTCTCGCTCCATCCACCAACGCCACGTTGCACCACAGACTGTCCAGGAGTTGGCGGATGCTTTAGTCCAGGTCTGGGAGGAGATCCCTCAGGAGACCAGCTCATCAGGAGCATGCCCAGGCATTGTAGGGAGGTCATACAGGCACGTGGAGGCCACACACACTACTGAGCCTCATTTTGACTTGTTTTAAGGACATTACATCAAAGTTGGATCAGCCTGTAGTGTGGTTTTCCACTTTAATTTTGAGTGTGACTACAAATCCAGACCTCTATGGGTAGATAAATTTGATTTCCATTGACAATTTTTGTGTGATTTTGTTGTCAGCACATTCAACTATGTAAAGAAAAAAGTATTTAATAAGAATATTTCATTCATTCAGATCTAGGATGTGTTATTTTAGTGTTCCCTTTATTTTTTTGAGCAGTGTATTTAGTCAGCTGCTATCTGGCGAAGTGATTTGTAACTTTGCAAGCTAACTTTAGTGTTGGTAGCTTATGTTAGCTACAGCTTACTGGAACATATCTAACCATTAGCCAGCTAGCTAACTAACTACTGCAGAGGCTAACATGGCTATGTGTTCTATTTAGAGTCCAATCCCATCAACTTCTGCTGTGGCATTAGCACCAATTTCAGCAATACACTCTTGAGAAAACAAAATCACTAATACAATAAATGGTCTACAACCCATGTGCTGCTCAAACTTGTCACCCTTGCAATCAATTCTTTGGCACAGGGGAGTGGTGCTGTTGGTATACTCTTCTAGCCTATTCACTCTGTTGTTGGCAGTGCTTGTCTACTCAACATCAATACTATAGTTCTACTTCATACCTCTTAGTCCGTCAGTACAGTTAAAAGTATGGATTACATCCCTCGCACTCCTCGCAGGTCGAGTAATAATAACAACAAAGTCACGATGGTGACGTGACAGCATGGGAGGACATGCCTGCGGTTCATATAAAACCGTACGACAGACCACACACTGTCTCTTATTTCTTAGCTCAAAGTTGGCTTAGCCGTATTGCGGAAGTTGACTGCAAAGCGGCTCTTATTTTTCAGGTTGCATCTTCCCAGATCCCAGTAGGGTAAGCTAAACTATGTGTGAGTTGTGTGTACTGTCAGTCTGTCCAACAGCCTGTGACCTGTGCGTCAGAGTGCCAAATTCGTCCTCCAAATCTGTGTGACAGCTCTCCCCTACCTATCCCTTTTATGTTAGGATATCGGGCTTCCTTGTCTTGTGCTGACTTAGCCCACCAGCTAGCGTGTTTTGGCCACCGTTCTCCGGTGCTAACCATGTCAAGATATCCTCCACTGCTGTGCTCGTTATCGAAGCCATTGGGCACTAGTCGTCCTTCAACTATTTGAAACGCAAACTAGTCAGATAACCATGTCCTAGGAAGGTTATTAGCCTAGCTAGCTATAAAACGTGAGATTCGGATTGCCTCCTCCTGGTATTCCCTCTCCCTTGGTATTACTAGCATGCTACAAGCTAGTTAGCTAGTTTACCAACTCAACCTCGCTACCACTGTGTGTCGTCAGTTTGTTTACCAACTCCACCTAGCTGCCACTGTATGTTGTCAGCTTGGCTTACCAAACAATGGCCATTTGTGTGTGTTTCGCATAAATAAGACTATGTTTGGGCATGCTCACAGCGGCCTCCGCGGCGGCACCATTCGGCCTGCTTTCTTTAAGGCCACTACAAGTGTGGTTCAACAACCTCCGCTTGGACCCCAAAATACAGGTGACAAGTGCGTGCTAATCTACTCTGCGGCCGTAGAGGGAGAGCACCTACCTGATTACAGGTGTCCCTCTCTGATCAATTCCCGCGAGGCGAGAACTAGTGATGACTGACGCTTCTCTAACAGGCTAGGGAGCAGTGTAGCAACACAGGTCTGTACGCGGAGAGTGGTGACACGCTGAGAGGAAAGAGCACATCAACATGCTCGAACTTCAGACAGTTTACCTAGCCCTGAATCACTTTCTGCCAGACAATACACCAGACAATACATCGACAGTGTTCCACATCAACCATCAAATCGAAACGAGGTCTGTACGGTATCTACACGTGGCCCAACAACTCTTATATGGGCCCTACCACATCTGGCCTCTCTACGAGCCATTAATCTCCCAGGCAAGGTGAATGCAACAGATACCACCCCCGGGGGAATAGAGACTTCATCCACAAGTAGTGAAGATGATATGGCAGCGGTTCGGAACAGCATACGTTCGCCTGTTCGCTTCAGAGCAAACATCCAACTGCTGGGCGTGAACGCCTTATCTCACACATGGCCAGAGGGCCTACTATATACTTTCCCTCCAACCCCTCTGTACCTAGCAACGCTGCACATGGTCTCTCAGGCTCAGCACAGGCTACTGCTTGTAGCCCCCAGACAGCCAGAGAGACCCTGGTTTACAACCCTCTTCTGGAGCCATGGCAACTCCCTCGCAGACAGGACCTGTTCTTACAGTTGGTTGGCAGGATATGGCAACCCAGCCCAGACCAACTATAGCTATGGGCGTGGCCTCTGAAGAGCCGACCCTCTAGTGATCGGCTGCGATCCGTTACAGAATGCCAGAGCCCCGTCGACCAGGATGATGTATGCTGGTCGCTGGAAGCTGTTTACCGAATGGTGCTCTACCAGGGGGGAGGAACCTGTGTCCTGCTCTGTACCTGTTACACTGAGCTTCCTTCAGAAACTACTGGACTCAGGTCGCTCTGCCTCTACCTTGAAGGGGAATGCCTCAGCCATATAGGCTAACCATTTACGCATCGATGGGAAAACGGCAGGAGCCCACTACCAATTCTTACAAGGTGTCCGCAGGCTGCATCCCCCCAGGACCGTCCGCGCAGCATCCTGGGACCTCCTTTCGAGCATACGGAGAAGTTGGACAACGAAATGTGTAAGTGAGCTCCACACGCTCTTTATGTGCCCAGTCTGCCTACGATAGAAAGCGGACAACATAGGGCCATAAGGTCACACCTATCCAGACTTTTTTCCTAATATTTTATCACCCCTTCACATCAATCAAGCCATCAAGCTGGCGGCCTACTGCCCCCCTCCTTTCCAGAATTAGGAATAGGAGCGAGAAAATCTCCTGTGTTCAGTCCATTCCCTAAAACACTATATGCAAGCCTTGAAGCACTACAGGAAGTCAGACCAGCTCTTTCTTTCCTTTGGTGGGAAGTCAAAAGGTCTTGCTTTCACACTGGGTTGTAGATGTCATCACTCAGGCCTACTGGGGTGTAGGGCTCTTTGTCCCAGAAGGTGTGATATGTCACTCAACCAGAAGTGTCGCCACATCCTGAGAGGCTTTGCTGAGAGGCGTCCCCCTGAATAAGATATGTACAGATGCTACTTGGTCGTCGCCTTGCATGTTCTCAAGGAACGACAAAGTTAACGTCGCATCCTGCCACACCATGGGCTCTTCCATTTTTACAGTGGCACTGGTGCATTTATCAGAGGTTAGTAGTGCTATTCCTCGTGACCTTGTTGGTATGAGTCATCCATACTTTCAACCGTACTGACGGCCTGAAAGGTATGAAGTAGAACCATAGTTACATTCGTAACTGCCGACGCTTATACACGACAAAACTTTTCACATCTTTGTTAACAGCCCATTTTAATGCCCCATGATTGACTCTGAGTGTAACAAAACACATACCAGTCTACTGTATCCTTTTTTGTTTACAGATGACCATGGTTTCTTGTATGGCTACACATCCTCATGATCAGTCTTCATGTCTTTCCAGAAGACTTGCTGTACCAACAAATCTTCTGCAAGAGGTTGATGCAGTGGGTGGTAAAGAAAGTGTACAAGCCCAGACCCCACCACTTCAGAGAGAGGCTTGTCTGCCTGGCTGTGGAGTGCAGAAAGGACCAGACGGTTGTCTACAAGGAACCAGAGTCACAGCTCCCCAAACCTAACATCCCTGCCAACATCGCCACAGTGCCAACATCTTCTAAACCAGCTGCCATTACCCAACACAAGAATAAGTTCACCAGCTAAAGAACATTTGGAACATTCAATCAACATAATATACAACATATATATTAGTAGTGGTGTGGGGGCTGTGCTTTGGCAAAGTGGGTGGGGTTATATCCTTCCTGTTTGGCCCTGTCCGGGGGTGTCCTCGGATGGGGCCACAGTGTCTCCTGACCCCTCCTGTCTCAGCCTCCAGTATTTATGCTGCAGTAGTTTGTGTCGGGGGGCTGGGGTCAGTTTGTTATATCTGGAGTACTTCTCCTGTCCTATTCGGTGTCCTGTGTGAATCTAAGTGTGCGTTCTCTAATTCTCTCCTTCTCTCTTTCTTTCTCTCTCTCGGAGGACCTGAGCCCTAGGACCATGCCCCAGGACTACCTGACATGATGACTCCTTGCTGTCCCCAGTCCACCTGGCCATGCTGCTGTTCCAGTTTCAACTGACCTGAGCCCTAGGACCATGCCCCAGGACTACCTGACATGATGACTCCTTGCTGTCCCCAGTCTACCTGGCCATGCTGCTGCTCCAGTTTCAACTTCCACCTGACTGTGCTGCTGCTCTAGTTTCAACTGTTCTGCCTTATTATTATTCGACCATGCTGGTCATTTATGAACATTGAACATCTTGACCATGTTCTGTTATAATCTCCACCCGGCACAGCCAGAAGAGGACTGGCCACCCCACATAGCCTGGTTCCTCTCTAGGTTTCTTCCTAGGTATTGGCCTTTCTAGGGAGTTTTTCCTAGCCACCGTGCTTCTCCACCTGCATTGCTTGCTGTTTGGGGTTTTAGGCTGGGTTTCTGTACAGCACTTTGAGATATCAGCTGATGTACGAAGGGCTATATAAATAAATTTGATTTGATTTGATTTTGACAACATCTATATTCAGTTAGACTGATGTTATAGTATAATGTAGAATACATAGTTTGCTCACAACTGCATTGTGTTATAGATATTGCTAACTCTTGTACAGTTGAAGTCGGAAGTTTATATACACTTAGGTTGGAATCATTAAAACTCGTTTTTCAACCACTCCACAAATTTCTTGTTAACAAACTATAGTTTTGGCAAGTCGGTTAGGACATCTACTGTGTGCATGACACAAGTAATCTTTCCAACAATTGTCTACAGACAGATTATTTCACTGTATCACAATTCCAGTGGGTCAGAAGTTTACACACAGTTGACTTAGTGTTCCTTTAAACAGCTTGGAAAATTCCAGAAAATTATGTCATGGCTTTAAAAGCTTCTGATAGGCTAATTGACATAATTTGAGTGAATTGGTAGTGTACCTGTGGATGTACAGTATTTCAAGGCCTACCTTCAAACTCAGTGCCTCTTTGCTTGACAACATGAGAAAATCAAAATAAATCAGCCAAGACCTCAGAAACAAAATTGGTGCAAAAAGTGCAAATCAATCCCAGAACAACAGCAAAGGACCTTGTGAAGATGCTTGAGGGAACAGGTACAAAATTATCTATATCCACAGTAAAACGAGTCCTATATCGACATCGACCTGAAAGGCCACTCAGCAAGGAAGAAGCCACTGCTCCAGAACCACCATAAAAAAAGCCAGACTTCTGTTTGCAACTGCACATGGGGATAAAGATCTTACTTTTTGGAGAAATGTTCTAGAACTGTTTTGCCATAATGACCATCGTTATGTTTGGAGGAAAAAGGGGGAGGCTTGCAAGCCGAAGAACACCATCCCAACCATGAAGCACGGGGGTGGCAGCATCATGTTGTGGGTGTGATTTGCTGCAGGAGGGACTGGTGCACTTCACAAAATAGATGGCATCACGGGGAAGGAAAATTATGTGTATTATGTGTAGACGCGGCTTGTATTTAAGACAAAGTTTATTTGCTCTGGAGACCGACATGAGTTTGCACAGCACTATGCATTGGACAGTTATGGTAATATATGCCATTTATACTGTACAATAAAAATATACTACTCATGCCTATAATAAATACTACAGTTCCATAAAGGGAATACTTGCATATGGTGTATTTGGGTGGTGAAGTGAGAAGTTAGTTGTCACTTTGATACGAGGGGAGATTGTTGTTATGGGACCTTTCACATCTCCTCTTGAGAGTCCTCAACTTCTTTGTATCCAAGCGTGTGAGAGAAAGACAAAACGCTATTAGACATTAATAGGCAATCATTGTGTACTGTCTCTATTCCTACTATAGCAGCATGATGTAGAATATGACAAATATCATAGAAACATGTTAGCTAGACAGCTCCAACACACAGGTATAGTTACTGTAAGACTAATGAGTCATAAAGCTAAAGTCAACCCTTTACTCTTTGTCATCATCATCAAAGAATTGATCCAGTTTTGCTCCTAATGAGATGCACTGAAGCTCGATAGGCTAGTTAGCTATCTAGCTATAACGTTAGACTGAAATATATTTTAGGTATAGCAAACAAAGCTCGCTAGCTAAACTTGGCTATCTTGGCTTGCAGTGGTACTAGCAAGTCTCGTTAAGGCCGAATCAATCACTAAATTGTACTTAACTGAACAACACTGCCTCGTGTAAAAAGAGAGGTTATATTGCTAGCTAGCTACCGACAGCAAAACAACTTATTGGTTTGTCTTTTGCCCTCCTGTGTCCTGGTCCTCCTGGTCTAGGCTGCCGACGCTAATTACTGGTCTTTTTCTTGCGGTCTCAACACCTCTTTAGTCAATTCCAGCTGAAATAAATAGGGCTGTATGTTCCTATGTAAAACAACATTAAACAAATGTTTAGTCATCCAGCTTTTCTCAGAAAGACGAATCATCAGAAGCAGCCATTGTAGCTAATTATTTAGCAATCTCGGATAGACAGTGCATGGTAACATAGCTCCCATGAACCTGTAAACTAGTAATGCCCCCGGTTTGAAAAGCCTGCCTTCGGTGGTGGGAACAAGGAAATAGGGCTCACGTCAGGCTGTAGTCTTTACAAAACCAGGGAAAATGAGTCAACCTAGAAATCCTACAATGTCCTGCCAGATAGGAACATCGTTGAGACAAGTCCAATGGCTCTATTGAATAAAAACAACCATATCTACTCGCTCATTTTTAGACATATTTTTTTTAGATCAGACAGCAGGCTCAAATTGTGTCATTTGTTGAACTCTCCTGGCTCTAAAAAAAATTCTAAAATACAGCTATAGTGTTTAATTATGTCCGAAACACCCCCGCATCAATCAGAAATATGTAGGGAGCCTGGGGATTCACCCAAAATAGTGTCTAGTGGTGAAATGTTCTACTAACATTATGTCTATTAGCTAGCTGGAACAGTAATAATGGTCAGACTAGGAGATACTTTATGGTCATAGTGTATGTGGACACCTGCTCGTTTAACATCTTATTCCAAAATCATGGGCATTAATATGTAGTTGGTCACCCCTTTGCTGCTATAACAGCCTCCACTTTTCTGGGAAGGCTTTCCACTAGATGTTGGAACATTGCTGTGGGGGACTTACTTCTTACAGCCACAAGAGCTTTAGTGAGGTCGGGCACTGAAGTTGGGTGATTAGGCCTCGCACGCAGTCGGTGTTCAAATTCATCCCAAAGGTGTTCACTGGGGTTGAGTTCAGGGCTCTGTGCAGGCCAGTCAAGTTCTTCGGTGGATCTCGACAAATCATTTCTGTATGGACCTTGCTTTGGTACAGGGGCATTGTCATGCTGAAAAAGGAAAGGGCCTTCCCCAAACTGTTGCCCCAAAGTTGGAAGCACAGAATCGTCTAGAATGTCATTGTATGCTGTAGCGTTAATGAAGGGGCCTAGCCCGAACCATGAACACCAGCCCCAGACCATTATTCCTCTTCCACCAACCATTACAGTTGGCACTATGCATTGGGGCAGAAAGCGTTCTCCTAGCATCCTCCAAAACCTAGATTCGTCCGTGGGACTGCCAGATAGATGGTGAAGCGTGATTCACAAACGGGAAATGACATTTATTGTAGTTGGGGATTTTAACATAGCTAATTAGAGGAAAATGCTACCGAAGTTCTATCAACAATTGCCTGTAGTACTTGCGCTACAAAAACTCTTGAACGTTGTTACTCTCCCTTATGGATGGCTACAAGGCCCTCCCCTGCCCTCCCCCTCGGCAAATCAGATCGCGACTCCATTCTGCTCCTCCCTTCATATAGGCAGCAACTCAAACAGGAAGCACCGGTGCTAAAGTCTATTCAATGCTGGTCTGACCAATCAGAATCCATGCTTCAAGATAGTTTTGATCACGAGTACTGGGATATGTTCCGAATTACCTCTGAGAATAACATTGTTGTATACACAGACACAGTGACTGAGTTCATCAGGAAGTATATAGGGGATGTTGTTCCCAATATGAAACCTACCCAAACTAAAAACCGTGGATAGATGGCAGCCTTCGTGCAAAACTGAAAGAGCGAACCACCACATTTAACCACGGCAAGGTGACTGAGAATATGGTTGAATACAAACAGTGTAATTACTCCATCTGTAAGGCAATCAAACAGGCAAAACGTTACTAAAATCAGAGACAAAGTGGAGTTGCAATTCAACGGCTCAGACACGAGACATATGTGGCAGGGTATACAGACAATCACGGATTACAAAGGGAATACCAGCCACGTCTTGCTCCCAGACGAGCTAAACACTTTCTTTGCCCAGATTTCTGTCATCATGAAGTGCTTTGAGAGGCTAGTTAAGGATTATATAATCTCCACCTGACTTGACACCCTAGACCCACTTCAATCTGTATACCTCCCCAATAGATCGACAGATGATGCAATCGCCATTGCAATGCACAATCCCATCTGGACAAGAGGAATACCTACTGTATGTAAGAATGCTGTTCATTGACTATAGCTCAGCCTTCAACACCATAGTACCCTCCACGCTCATCATAAAGCTCAGGGCCCAAGGTCTGAACTCCGCCCTGTGCAACTGGGTACTGGACTTCCTGACGGGCCACTCCCAGGTGGTGAAGGTAGGAAACAACACCTCCACTATGCTGATCCTCAACACAGGGGCCCCACAAGGGTGTGTGGTCAGCCCACACCTGTGCTCCCTAATCACCAATGACTGCGTGGCCATGCACATCTCCAACTCAATCATCACATTTGCAGACAACACAACAGTAGTAGGCATGATTACCAACATTGACAAGACAGCCTACAGGGAGGAGGTGAGGGCCCTGGCGGAGTGGTGCCAGGAAAATAACCTCTCCCTCAACGTCAGCAAAACAAAGGAGCTGATCAGGGAATTCAGGAGACAACAGAGAGAGCATGCCCATATCCACATCAATGGGACCGCAGTGGAGAAGGTGAAAAGCTTCAAGTTCCTTGGCGTACACATCAATGACCATTTGAAATGGTCCACCCACACAGATAGTGTGGTGAAGAAGGCGCAAAAAATGACTCTTCAACCCTGCACCTTAGAGGCTGCTGCTCTATGTACATAGACATGGAATCACTGGTCACTTTAAATGGAATACTAGTCACTTTAATAATGTTTACATACTGTTTTACTCATTTCATATGTATATACTGTACTCTACTGTATTTTAGTCAATGCCACTCAGACATTGCTTGTCCTATTCTTTTACTTTTGTGTGCATTGTTGTGAATTGTTAGATACTACTGCACTGTTGGAGATAGGAACACAAGCATTTCACTACACCCACAATAACATCTGCTAAATATGTGTATGTGACCAATACAATTTGATTTGATAAGATTGAGAATCAGTTAAGCCAGGAATCATGTATGGGTTCATTTTGATAAAGCTGTTAATCCTTCAATGTACCTAGGTGTCTGGCTAGACTGCAAACTCTCCTTCCAGACTCATATCAAACATCTCCAATCGAAAATCAAATCAAGAGTCGGCTTTCTATTCCGCAACAAAGCCTCCTTCACTCAAGCCGCCAAGCTTACCCTAGTAAAACTGACTATCCTACCGATCCTCGACTTCGGCGATGTCATCTACAAAATGGCTTCCAACACTCTACTCAGCAAACTGGATGCAGTCTATCACAGTGCCATCCGTTTTGTCACTAAAGCACCTTATACTACCCACCACTGCGACTTGTATGCTCTAGTCGGCTGGCCCTCGCTACATATTCGTCGCCAGACCCACTGGCTCCAGGTCATCTACAAGTCTATGCTAGGTAAAGCTCCGCCTTATCTCAGCTCACTGGTCACGATGGCAACACCCATCCGTAGCACGCGCTCCAGCAGGTGTATCTCACTGATCATCCCTAAAGCCAACACCTCATTTGGCCGCCTTTCGTTCCAGTACTCTGCTGCCTGTGACTGGAACGAATTGCAAAAATCGCTGAAGTTGGAGACTTTCATCTCCCTCACCAACTTCAAACATCAGCTATCTGAGCAGCTAACCGATCGCTGCAGCTGTACATAGTCTATTGGTAAATAGCCCACCCTTCTCACCTACCTCATCCCCGTACTGTTTTTATTTATTTACTTTTCTGCTCTTCTGCACACCAATATCTCTACCTGTACATGACCATCTGATCTTTTATCACTCCAGTGTTAATCTGCAAAATTGTAATTATTTGCCTACCTCCTCATGCCTTTTGCACACATTGTATATAGACCCCCCCTTCGTTTTCTACTGTGTTATTGACTTGTTAATTGTTTACTCCATGTGTAACTCTTTGTTGTATGCTCACACTGCTATGCTTTATCTTGGCCAGGTCGCAGTTGCAAATGAGAACTTGTTCTCAACTAGCCTACCTGGTTAAATAAAGGTGAAATAAAAAAATAAAATAAAAAATGCCAGAAGTTTGATGGCTAATGGGGAAAAGTTCAAACAGTTTCTTGAGGAATTACTAGCCATGGCGTAAACCTACTCTAGATTTTGTAATACAAGGTTAAGTTGCAGTCCGTAGAGATAGGGTGGCAGGGGAGGAGGGTGGTGTGCTGGTTTTATAAAGCGGGGGATCCCATACAGGTGGGTGGGAGAGGGAGTTGAACAGGAGAATGTAGTGGTAGAGGTGTGGTTGGGAGGGGGGAATATGGTATTAGTGATATTTTACAACCCGTGTAAGAGACTAGAGTTGCTGGCCCTCGGGAATGTAGAAGGTCAAGATAGGAGACAGTGTGGGGATTTTAATGCTCATTGTACGCTCAGGGTAGGGTTACGGACAAGTGTTGGAGGAAGTACTTGATGATACATGGCTTGTGAGTCTTAATAACGGCAGGGGAACCAGGATTTGACCCAGTAACTGGAAATGAATCTGCTCTAGAGCTTACTCTGATCTGAAGTTCAATGGCAGGCAGATGCAGTTGGGAGGGTTTGGAGGAATCTACAGTGGATAGTGATCACTATCCTATCATGTGTACTGTAGGAACGAGGGTGCAAGATTCAGCAGGAAATGGATTGAGGAGATGGATATTTGTGGAGAGGGGTCAGTTTCAGGAGTTGAGTGAACAGGAGCTGTCTTAGGTTGATCTCAATTCAGATATAGAAACAGTGAATAATGGAGTAAGAAGAGCAATAGAAGGGGCCACAAGGCAGGTGATTCCTATGGGTACAGGGGGGAAAAGAGCAACACAGTTCCCTGGTGGACTGAAGAGTGTAGAGCAGATGTGAAGAGTAGCAACAGGGCCTTCAAAATGTTGAAAAGGTTCCAGAATTACCAGTACCTGATTCAGTAAACAAGCACAAGCCATAGTAAGGAGGATCATTAGGACAGCTAAGAGGGAGTGTTGGCGCCGGTTCTGTGGGAGAGGTGTGGGGGATGATTAAGAGGATGAGTAGGGTCAGACAAGATTAGGATCTCCCTGTGCTGAAAAGTGGGGAGATTGTTGCAGTGAGAGATATGGAGAAGGCAGAGATGTTAGCCCATGCATTTGTGAAGTTGCACAGCTCAAATAATCTGACAGAAGAGGGGCAGCGTGGGAGAGAGAGGGTCAGAGGAAAACATCCAGGAGTCCTGGATTAGAGAGAGAGGGTGGAGGATGCATTGAATGGCACTTTTATGTTGGCTGAGATGAAGAGAGCATTAGCTAAAGCTGGGGTAACATCTCCTGGGAAGGATGATAATGTGTTATATCATGATGGCTCATCTCAGTGACACTGCAATGGGGAAAGTATTGGGCCTTTACAATAAAGTGTGGCAGGAAGGGAACATGCCTGGATGTTGGAAGCAGGCTGTAGTGGTGCCGATACGGAAACCAGGGAAAGACCCTACTAGTTGACATCTCATGTATGTAAACTTATGGAAAGGATGATAACGGAAAGGCTGACTTACTTTCTGGAGAGTATAGGACTAATGTCACCAGATCAAAGTGGATTCAGGAAAGGCAGGGCAATGAGGAATCCTGTACTGTGCCTCGAGTGAGTCATACAGAAGGCACAGGCAAATAAGTAGGTGTTGGTAGCTGTTTTCTTCGATGTAGAGAAGGCCTATTATATGATGTGGAAGGAAGGCCTGCTTATCAAGCTGGATATCATGGGGGTTGAAGGAAGTGTTATTAATTGGATAAAATATTTTATTTTTGGGCGATCAATAGATGTGAGGGTGGGGAGCTCTATGTCAGACAGCTATGAGCTAGATAATGGTACTGCCCAGGGAAGTATCATTAGTCCTTTGTTGTTCTCCATTATGATTCAAGATATATTCTCCCGAGTGGGACCTGATATTGGGAGGTCATTGTTTGCGGATGACATCATCTGTGACATAAGCCCTTGTTTCTCTATGGTGTAGTAGGTCAGGGCGTGACTATGGGGTATTCTAGTTTATAATTTATATGTTGTGTTCTAGTTTATATTTTCTATGTTGTATGATTCCCAATTAGAGGCAGCTGGTAATCGTTGTCTCTAATTGGAGATCCTATTTAAGTAGATATTTCTCCCACCTGTGTTTGTGGAATATTGTTTTGTGTTTGTGCATGTGCACCACGTAGTCACGTTTAGTTGTTTGTTTATTGATTTATTGTTTTTTCTTTGCAATAAATATGTGGAACTCAACATCCGCTGTGCCTTGGTCCCGTTCTTACGACAACTGTGACAATCGTTCAATGTTTGTTGTTTTATTAAACATTTCACCAGCACTGACTCTCAGCATTTCCGTTACAATTATAATTGAGTAAAGGTAAAGATACCTTAATAGAAAATGACTCAAGTAAAAAAGTGTAAGTCACCCAGTAAAATACTACTTGAGTAAAAGTCAAAATATATTTGGTTTATGTATACTTAAGTATTGAAAGTAAAAGTATAAATCATTTCAGATTCCTTATATTATTGATTTATTTATTGATAGCCAGGGGCACACTCCAACACTCATACATAATTTAGAAACAAAGCATGTTTGTTTAGGGAGTCTGACAGATCAGAGGCAGTTGGGCTGACCAGGGATGTTCTCTTGGTGCGTGGATTTTACAATTTTTCTGTCCTGATAAGCATTCAAAATGTGAGTACTTTTGGGTGTCAAGGAAAATATATGGAGTAAAAAGTACATCATTTTCTTTAGGAATGTAGTAAAGTAAAAGTTGTCAAAAATATAAATAGTAAAGTAAAGTACAGATACCTCCAAAAACTACTTAAGCAGTACTTTAAAGTATTTTTACTTAAGTACTTTACACCACTGGTAGACACAGAGGGATGCTGTTTTGCTCGCTCGGATGCTTTCTCCTGTGAGATACAGCCTCGTGCGAAATGAAGGAAAATTGGCAAAAGATTTTATAATGTAAAAAAAATATTGGTAATTTTTGGGGGGAGGCTTCCCTTGGCGTCCATGAATACACGCAACTGCCCGTACAGCCAGGAGAGTTCAAGAAGTAATCAGTGAATTTGAGCAGTGGTCCCTCAGGTGGGCTTCAAGTTTTCAGTCAAGAAAACACAGACTGTTTTTTTTTTCTAGAAGGAAGGTTGGGGAAGAAATATACTTGATGTTGTATGGAAGGAATCTGGGGAGGGTGGGAGTGTTTAAGTTCCTGGGGGTCAGGTTTGACACTCAAATAACATTGGCGGGGTATATTAACAGTATTTGTCAAAGGAAATAAAATATTGAATGTGATGCACTGCCTGTCAGGAATGGAGTGGGGGGCAGATAGAATGGCGTTGAAAATGCTATATATAGCGCCGTCAAGGTCATCACTGATTATGGAAGTGTATCATATGGATCAGCAGCTCAGACATCTTTAAAAAAGCTAGATGTAATCCAGGCCCAAGCCCTAAGAATGTGTTGTGGAGCCCTCAGCAACTCCCCGGTGGCAGTGATGCAGGTAGAGTTGGGAGAGATGCCATTAAAGTTAAGTAAACAACAGCTAGCCATGACATATTGGGTAAATCTACAAGGACGTAAGGTTACAAATCCTATGAAAAAGGTACTCCACCTGAGTGCAAAATCTGAATAAAGTTTTGGGTGGATAGGCAATGGCAGGGCGAGAGAGATGGGGTTCTTTGGAGGGGAGTTTAGCCCCTCTGTGGTTCTTCCTGCTATACCACCTTGGTTGCTCCCTCCGACAGTGATAGATCTATGTTGCTTGAGAGGGTAAGAGCTGTTGAGGATGGAGTAGATTCCGTTATAAGTGAATATTTAAGAACACAATAGCTAACCATGCTTTCTTGAATATATTCACAGATGGATCTAAGGACAAGGGAGGAGAGGTGCAGCTTTTAGTGTTCCTGAGTTGAAGGTGGCAGAGACGAAAAGAGCAATGGATAATTGATCTGTTTACACAATGAAGTTGCTGGCCATACTCTTGGCCCTAGAGTGGGTGGAGGAGGTGAGGCCTGGCAGGGTTGTCATCTCCTCTGACTCCTGTGCAGCACTGATGAGCTTAAATTATTTTGTGTCTCTGAGCAGACAGGATGTATTGTATGAGGTTTTGCAGTGCTTGTATAGGTTGAGACAGATAGGCGTATTTGTGATGTGGGAGTAGAGGGAATGAGGAGGTGGATGTTATCACCAAGCAGAATCTTAAACATGCTAATATTGAAATGGAATTGTCAATCGGTAATCAGCAGCCAAGGGGTTGATAAAAACTGTATTTAATTATGTATTTTGTTTCCTTAGGGAGATGAGAATATTGGGTAGGATTTAGACCTTCCGTGTCTCTGGTCCACAATCCAGTCCAGTTGGTGGTGGTAATACACCTTAAAGTTGGTTGCCAACCACCATATAAAATCCACAGAAGAAGAAGAAGAATATCCCGTGTTCGTCACCGCTGTGCAAACATTACGGGTGAGAAGCGCTTCGACCTGAAGGGATTCAGATGTATTTACTGCTGAACCTCAGGTTGAAACATATCGGCTGTACAGAACAGGGCTTGATAAATTGATCAATATTGCCACCATGTGGTTGTACACGTGTAGTCTCAGTCCTATAGAGCAGTGGTGTTTCCCAACCTTTTTCGGTTACTGTACGACCAACTAAATTTTGCTCTGCCTGGAGTACCCTAGAAGTACTGCCACATTTTACTAGTAGGTCTATGATCTCATGAGGCTTCTCAAGTACCCCTTATGAATAAACCAAGTGCCACAAGGGGTCCTAGTACCCTGGTTGGGAACCACTGATATAGAGTATATACAGAAAGGTTCAATCTAAAACTTCTATGATTCATAAATATAACTAGTTATCAGGATGTATCAGTTTGACAAGAGCTCTGCAGTCATGAACAACTGCTGTCTTAGATTTTGTATTTTATTTTTATGTGCAGTAGATTGCACAAAACAGAGATCATATCTCTAAAACAGATGACTGCTGTGTCTGATTTTGCAACACCTTAGTAGGTAATGACATTGTAATAATACTCATTTGAACAAAACTGACAGTTCAGATCAGTGATATATCAGTACTGTGCTCCCCTATGTTATTCTCTTCTGTGCATACAACACATTTTTTCCTGCTTGTATGACCTCTGTTTGAGGTAGGGGGCAGTATGACACCATATACAAAATTGAGTGAGCTCCATCCCTGATTATTTCTATCAGGCTGAAGACCATGCAGGGTAAAACCATTGATAGTGGACTTTATCCCTCTCTGTAGGGACCATGTCCCCCTGTTACTGTATACACACAAGGTCCTGTCTTTTGTCAAAACCATCACAACATTATCACTTGATGCAGCTTGTCCTGTAGGATTATCGTCCAACAACAGGAGGCATTTCAGGTTACTGATGCCATAAAGATCGGGCTGTTTTTCAGTGTAAACTTAATGTCCAGTGTAACTATCTAATTTCACAAAGCTGACAATACTATTTAAAGGTTAATCACTTTAACAGGATTACTTGTCCGTTTGCACAAGAGAGGACACTCAGCCCACTGCCTTGTTAATTTGGCAGCAAAGGGCCAGTGTAAATGACCCTTTAATGCATCAGTTAATGCAAGTAATCACTAAACACTGACACAAACATGTTAAAAATCCGTCTTCCTATGGGAATATTGAATATTCCGCCTTATCTCAGCTCACTGGTCACGATAACAACACCCACCCGTAGCACACGCTCCAGCAGGTATATCTCACTGGTCATCCCCAAAGCCAACACCTCCTCCTCCAGTTCTCTGCTGCCAATGACTGGAACAATTTGCAAAAATCGCTGAAGCTGGAGACTTGTATTTCCCTCACTAACTTTAAACATCAGCTATCTGAGCAGCTAACCGATCGCTGCAGCTGTACATAGCCCATCTGTAAATAGCCCAATCTACCTAACTCATCCCCATATTGTTTTTATTTACTTTTCTGCTCGTTTGCACACCAGCATTTCTATTTGCACATCACCATCTGCTCATCTATCACTCCAGTGTTTATCTGCTAAATTGTAATTACCTCGCTACGATGGCCTATTTATTGCTTTACCTCCTCACGGCATTTGCACACACTGTATACAACAAAATAATTATATTGTGTTATTGACTGTACTCTTGTTTATTCCAATTGTAACTCTGTGTTGTTGTTTGTGTCGCACTGCTTTGCTTTATCTTTGTCAGGTCGCAGTTGTAAATGAGAACTTGTTCTCAACTAGCCTACCTGGTTACATAAAGGTGAAATAAATAAATAAATAGTTTCCTGCACTTCACTGCTTTAAACGCTATTGGGATGTACAAACATTGTATGCCACTCCATAGAAAACAGATACTTAGTAGTCAATGATTGTTTATTCAGTGTTCGTATATGTGACAGCTCCTGGGAATGATGCTCACTGCTCACCCTGTGGCAATAGCAAGAGCAGGATGTTTATTCACTGCTCACAGTCTGTTAATAGCTCCAAAATAATCTTCCCTGCGTCTCTCTTTCCATATCACAGTGCTGAATATCCCTCATGACTTCTTATCTGTTTCTGCTTCAGCTTTAGTCATGCAGTGATTAGCAAGGCAGCCCAGAGAGGGCCAGGAGGGAGAGGTGGTGATGGTCCTGCGAGTTGTTGGGAATCAATACTTGTTATAATGAAATCTGAGGACTATACTTTTCAAAGGCATTAAAAACCTCAGAAAGGACAGACACACAAAAGGGATTTGAAATCCATCTATTGAGCAGACTTGACCACTCTGGCAAACACTGACAGGCAGGCAATCTGTCCAATTGTTTGGTGTCCCATTGAGTTTAGTGCCTTTGTGTTGACGTGACTTATTTGCAGGACAGCGAGCGAGGCGAGGCGGCGAACTCTGTCGGTGCCAGAAGTTGTTTCTCTTTCCAGTAGGCATATGTAGGAATAAGTTAAATATTTCTTACTACAGAAGGTGTGTGTTGATTGATTTTATTAATGGATTGTTATTGGTTAATTTGTCAATAAATGGGTTCCTAATCAATCAAGCCTTTTTCATAAAATGTTTTATGGTTAAGGTATTGAAATCCATGTGTGGCATAACACCATATATTGTGGCAGAACACCAATGAGAGAGAGACATTTAGTTTTTGATGAGGTAATGGTCGCGTTCCCCTGCTCAGACGTTGAATGCATCAACCAATGGTTGCATGCCACGTCATCAACTGTCATCGACTGACAGATTGCTATAACATATAATGTGGTTAGCTGATACTTAAAATACCTATCCGGGAGTTGTAAGATCTGGCATGCGTCAGCAACGCCTGGGCGCGGATCGCGCCCAATAACTACTGGAGCTACTGTCTTGCCAGAGAGACAGTAGCTCTGGAGAGCCTGAGAGCAGGACTGGCACAGGACGTGCAAGGCTAGGGAGGTGCACAGGAGGCCTGGTGCGTGAGGCTGGCACAATCTTCACCAGCCGACTAATGCACCTCAGGACGAGTATGGAGCGCTGACCCAGGTGCCATCAAATCCCCGACACGCTCAGTCGGGCGAATATCTTGCATACTACGCCAAATCAACTGCTGTCTCTCTTCACTCTCCTCCAATTCTATTAACACCTCCTCAAGTGTCTCCTCATCTCCCATCCGTGCACTCTCCTCCATTCTGTCCAATAATTCCTCGACCCTCTCAGACTCAGCCCTCAGCTTTGCCGATAGCTCCGATAACATCCATGGCTCCTTACGGTAAACAGGGGGAGTTGGCTCAGGTCTAAACCCTGACTCTGCCACACTCTCCCTGACTCTGCCACACTCTCCCTGAGCCCCCCCCCCCCAAGACATTTTTGGGGCTGACTCTCGGGCTTCCTTCTGCGCCGCCGTGCTTGTCTCTTCAACTCCATTCTCCTATAGCCCTCTTCGCACTGCTCCAGCGAATCCCAGGTGGGCTCCGGCACTCTCTCTGGGTCAACCGCCCACCTGTCTATTTCCTCCCAAGTCGTATATTCCAACCTTGGTTGCTCCTGCTGCCGCTGCCTGTCACCATGCCGCTTGGTCCTGGTGTGGTGGGTGATTCTGTTACGGTTTTCTTCCGTCGAAAGAGAGTCGGACCAAAATGCAGCGTGGTTAATTCGATACATCTATAATGACGATGAACACGAACAATACAAAAACAATAAACGTAACGTGAAAACCGAAACAGCCTAAACTGGTGCAAACTAACACAGAGACAGGAACAATCACCCACGAGACACTCAAAGAATATGGCTGCCTAAATATGGTTCCCAATCAGAGACAACGAGAATCACCTGCCTCTGATTGAGAACCGCCTCAGGCAACCATAGACTATGCTAGAAAACCCCACTAAGCCACAATCCCAAAACCTACGAAAAACCCCCATACATAAACACAACACAAAATAAACCCATGTCACACCCTGGCCTGACCAAACAAATAAAGAAAACACAAAATACTAAGACCAGGGCGTGACAGTTACCTGTATATTCCAAATAAATAAAACTCTTTGAAGCTGTTGATTGAGAGCTCTCCCTGGCAGTGTAGGCGTTTTTATCATTAGGAAATGATAGGTGCAACATGTCTTTGAGGGGTGCATGACGGTGTTTGTTCATGTTTTTGATGTGAGTGAAGTATAAACTGTTTGTCCCTGTTAAAATAACCCTCTGTTGCTTCAACTGTAAATCAATGGGATGTTGAGCGAACCAATATGTTTACAAATAAATGTTGCAATAGTAAAGCCAGTGTGGTGTACAAAACCATCTAAATACTGACTAAACATTATTTACCTCCCTCAAATTATAGGATTTTCTTTGTAATCAAGAGACTATGTATTAGTAGTTCTGTTGGAGCCCTTGGGCTCCATTATGTCCTGTCAGATGTGTGAGAACAGATTGACCCGGCTTGCCATAAAATACACCAATGCCAACCTACAGTATATATGCACGTACTTACTATACAGTCTCTCGTTGTCATTTAAGCATCACAATGATCTAGAATGAGTCTCTCTCTATCTCTCTGTCTGCCTGTCTGTCTGTGTCTCCCTCCCCCTTTCACCTCATTCTTTCTCAAATGTGAAATTGAATGAGCATTTACCCGAAGAAATGCTTGGAGGCAAGCCTTCCTCTGGGAGAAGGAAGAGATTACCAACCGCGTGGCTTTTTGTAGGTCACAGGGAAATCAGACATGAGATGTGCTCATGCATGGTGGACAGATATGAAAGCACTTCATTAAGCTATTGATAGACCATGTAATTAGGTAGTAGTTCTCTTTTATGTTACTGACCAATAGGTGTTGTGTAAAATGGAGGAACCAATCAATCTGGCCCATGTACAGATAATGAGTGTAGATTGAGGGATCTGATTCAGCCAACCAGAGGAAGGTTATTCATTTTATAGCTTTAGTATTCAATCGTGTTACGTCCACTTAGAAATGGTTACACCGAGTTGGAAATGTTCTGAAAGTAGCTGTTGTTCATAGATTTTATTTACCAACTGTTACCACAGTTATGTAACGGACCTTGAAAAGTGAGGTGAGGTTAAATACTGAAGTTACTCTTTTTATAGTTCACAGAATCCACAAAGGAAATTGATTCTACCACAGCAGAATCATTTCAGAACTGATAAAAAATGGGAAAATGAATTCCCTCGTTTAAAAAAAGAAAGTGATTTTCAAATTGAGTCCTCCTGACTTCTCCATAAATCTACAGTGTAAAAAGGGCTTCAGAGCACCATGGTCCCTGTTTGATGAACAACTCTGTTGCCCATGGCTGAAGCTAATTAGAAGCTATTTATAATCATGGGGAAATGTATCTTAAGAGCTTTGTGAGCGAGAGGTGTGTGATGAAACCAATCAGACATCCATGATACTGTAGCTAAAATCAAGAATATTGATATATGTATCGTACATGTCCAAGCAAGCAGGGTAATCAGGATGACATGTGGTGCTGATTGAATGAGGCATAAGGCTAGTGTCTAATGATCAAGTTCATGCAGAAAGAATCATAAATATGTTTTTCTTTGCTTGGGGTAATGTTAATATGTAGGCCATGGTCAGATTGATATGTGAATAGAAAGGGTTTGGTGATGAGACATTTAGTGATGCATTGATTTCTCTTCTCCAGACAACCTGTCACCTTATGATTTGGGAAAACACAGAAATACAGTTACTCTCTGTAAAGTCCGGTCTGCCTTTCTGCATCAACAGTGCTCCACAATGCCACGCGTGTAAGTGGAGATGACTATATTCCTAACACCATTATCACAGCTTGCTTTGATAGAAATCACCAGACTTTGGATCCACTTCCATCCAAACTGCATGGGAAACATTGAAACTTTGCCAGGTTAGTGATTCTATGGGCGTCTTTCATGTAGTGTCTGGGACAAAAAGGCGCTTGGTACGCAACCAGACGATTCCAGGTGAATGATTGACTGATTAGCCATCGGCGCATGTCTCCGTAATTATGTAACACTGCTAGGCACACTCAAATGAGCTCATCATAGCAGAGCCAGCCATCATTCATTCACAGATAAGCACAACATGGACCTGCTGTCGCAAATCACTAAAACACTTAATCGCATGCACCCTCATACAGCAACAGGACATGAAAACAACCTTGGGGTCGATACTCAGTAGTTAAATTGTTCCACTAACACAGCCCACGCTCTCCCTACTGCTTCGCTAAGTGACATATTCATTTGAGTGTTGTGAAACAACAGAATTTTGAATAGCAGCAATAAGATGAAATGGTCAATGATACTGTAGACATTAAAAAATATATGTTTTATTCGCATTCACATAAACAGAGCAGCAGGAGGGGGCAGAGTTTGTCGGTAACCACAGGGTAAACACAATCTGTTGCCTGAATGTGAAAAACATTATTTTGTCTGTCAAAACAGACATGTTGATGATACGAGGTGAGTGCACTTCTCCAGACCTCTCCATCTCCCCTTTGACATCTCAATTTAAATGGGATGACTCTTGATGTGATTGCTTCATGGCTCTGTTCAAGCCAAAGCTGCCCTTCTTCTTCTCCCGTCTGCTAATACTCCCACTCCTCCACCTGGTGTTACTTCACACTCTTCCCCAGCCAGAGGATATGAGAGCTAAGTCCAGTAGACTCCCCTGGCTCTGATGCCTCACCCTGGAGGACTCAATAATCTCTGTCTCTCTTGCTCACTCACTATGCCAAGAGCTCTCAGATGTCCATGAAGTACTCCTACAGATGAGTTGTACCCCTCCAGGACACCTACAGTGCTGCTGAACAGCTTGAGTCATCTAACATGAAATCAATTGAGTTCTATCAAGCCAAGGCCGGGTGCCTGTGTGGGTTTTGCATATGCCCAAGGGCTGGGTGAATATTAAGACATATCAAACTAGTCCAAGTGGGGTTAGAGGTTATTCTACATGATTATATTCCATGTTATGTTTTTGTTATACTATCCACTGTAGTGCCTCAAACCATCGGTGTCCTTGCAGTAGCAATGGGCCCTATTATGTTATGTTGGTCCTTCATTGATGGCAGAGAAGGACTCACAAATCCTACATACAGCACAACCTTGTTACAACATTATTGTTTAAAGAAAAAAATGAATAAAACATGTTTCAATTACCCAATTTTTTTTTTGTAAGTAATGTTCTGTTCCATATGAGTGTTCACTGAAATGTGCAGCACCAAATGGTGGTTGGTTCACTGCTGTTTCAATCAGTTTCCTGACTCTTATCATGCCTGCTGGAGGCTCAAGTACTCATCAACCCTGTAGTGTGGGGGCACTAGGGTGAGACACAGCACAGAAGGTGATACTCTGTCACTTGCAGGTTTGTGGCTTCGAATGAAGCCGACACCAGAGGGTGTGACAGCCAGGCAGCTTTGGCAGAGGTCCCTCTTCTGTGTTTGACATGACATGGCTTTCAAGCATTTTAGATGGAATTGGGGTGACATCGGATCCTGTTGGAAGCTACTGTAGCATAGTTAACTTGAGCTTAAGTATGGCACTACAGAATTAGATAGAACATACAGTAGGTATCGTCCTCTGTGTGGCTCACCTGATGTTCGAGAACTCATTATTCACAACATGTTTTAACTGTCTCTGGATAATGGGAGTAGTTGATATGAAAGTCAGTGGTAAATAGGCAATTAAATAGCAATAAATAACATGGCACAGGGGTCTTTCATTTCATCCCACTAAGCAGAGCAGGAGGTCCAATAACAACAAAGCAAATTACAAGCCCTTGAAAATGAACATTGAGACAGTTATTAGTTTAGTATATGGATTAGATTTCACATTGTATCTTTGATGCTTTGATCACTTTGTATTTGACTGTATATCCACATGGAAGTGTTTGTGTTCACAGCACCAGATACCAATTATTGTGAATACATTTTTTATTGTTTACTTGTCTCCTTTCATCAATGTTGTCATGTTTTCAAAGATTTGCATATCCCTCAGTCAACTAAAGTTAGGTCATAACACAGGGGAGATGAAAGAATCTTTGACCTTTTGGAAGTCTGTGGGCTAATTATTCAGAAACATTTTGTGTTAGAAAACCAACAATAAGACTCAGATCTTTGCCTGTTTTGTTTCAGAATTTTGTATGCCCCCCAAAATGAACAGCTTGACCTTTTGAGTATTGTAGAGAATGGTTGGAGTATGGCTGAGGGGTATTGTTTCAACTATGGGTAGCTGCAACCGCGGAATCGGCAAGTGGGTGTGTCGAAAGGAGTGGGTGTATAGAAAGCGAATCGACTAATTGGACAGATTTATTGTAATTTAAGACTGTTTTGCATGGCTGATTGGGATGCACGACGAGCCGATTTTATTTCAAGTAGGATAGCAGCCTACACAAGAAAAAACTAACATTGATATACCATCTAGATGTCACCTTGATACATGCACATACAGTCTACTCAATGCGGATGGCATGAACAGCAACAACACTGGGACTCAGTGCCCGTTGCTCCCACTTGACAAGCACTACTGTCCAGTAACAGTGTGGGAAGTCACTACCTAGTATCAGGATGACGGTCACAGTAAGCACGCACATTCAATGTGTGAAGCAACAGTACTCCCATTGTTACGTAGCCCCAGGAAGAAACCAAATAACGTTTCTCGAACAGAAGGCAGAACTAACAAAGAGTCATTGACAACAACCAAAACGAAAGAGGAGGGGTTCTGAAAGACACTCATAGGGGTGTTCACTGAAAGTTGACAAGCAACAACAACTGGAACCTAAAAGACACCCACCATGAGCGCCCACTAAATATAGTGACTAATGAGGTGACACCAATTGGTGCAGCCTACGTGCTATACATCCAACCTCAAAACATAAATGGAAAAACTAAAACATGAAACACCTTCCCCCTTAAGACAGCAAATATATCTTATATTTTTGTTGGACAAGTTTGCTCACCACCAACAGAAAACAGCTTCCATTGCGCAACATAATCAACATAAATGGGTTGCCCCATTTAAGTTTATATTTGAGATTCTTCGAAGTAGCCAACCTTTGCCTTGATGACAGCTTTGCACACTCTTGGCATTCTCTCAACCAGCTTCATGAAATAATCACCTGGAATGCATTTCAATTAACAGGTGTGCCTTGTTAAAAATGAATTTGTGGAATTTCTTTCATAACGCGTTTGAGCCAATCAGTTGTGTCGTGACAAGGTAGGGATGGTACACAGAAGAAAGCCCTATTTGGTAAAAGACAAAGTCCATATTATGGCAAGAACAGCTCAAATAAGTAAAGAGAAATGACAGTCCATCCTTACTTTAAGTCACGAAGGTCAGTAAATCTGAAAAATGTCAAGAACTTTGAAAGTTTCTTTAATTGCAGTCGCAAAAATCATCAAGTGCTATGATGAAACTGGTTCTCATGAGGACCGCCACAGGAAAGGAAGTCCCAGAGTTACCTCTGCTGCAGAGGATAAGTTCATTAGAGATACCAGCCTCAGAAATTGCAGCCCAAATAAATGCTTCACAGAGTTCAAGTAACAGACGCATCTCAACGTCAACTGTTCAGAAGAGACTGCGTGAATCAGGCCTTCATGGTCGAAATTGCTGTCCTGGCATTGACTCCTCAGGAACCTCCCCAGTTCCTGGTTCATCCTCTCCATCTGCCCGTTAGACTGAGTCTGGTACCCGGAACTGAGGCTGACCGTGATCCCCAGCTTCTCCATGAAGGCTTTCCATACCTGTGATGTGAATTGGGGGGCCACCGTCGGAGACAATGTCCTCCGGAAGGCCATAATGCCAGAAGACCTGCTGCAACAATGCCTCAGTGACCTGGAGAGCGGTAGGGAGACCAGAGAGAGGGATAAAATGGCAGGATTTAGAGAATCTGTCCACAACCACCGAAATGGTGTTGAAACCATCAGAGGAGGGGAGATCAGTGACAAAATCAATGGACAGATGAGGCCAGGGACACTGAGGCACTGGAAGGGAGCGTGCCAGAGAGATTTAGTTTGGGAACATACGAAACAAGAGTTGGCGTAGTGAGTGACATCCTGCTCCAAGGTGGGCCACCAATACTTTCCAGAGATGGATTGAATAGTGCGGGTGATACCTGGATGTCCAGCGACGACAGCTGTACACATCTTTGTGGAGGCGCAGAGCCTGCAAGCAGGTCGATGGCACACTTCCAGTGGTGATGAGGATGGAGACAGGTGATGCGGGTCTTGGGGAAAACCTCCCGCAGGTCTTGGTATACCTCTGGGATGTTGGGCTGAAGGGCAACCACAGGACTCTCAAACGACATGGAACCACAAGGGAAGGGTCCTCCGGCATTCGGGTGCCCAGTCTGTGATTGTCATCCTCGACCATGAGATGGTGGGGTTATGGCGTTGGAGCCATGGGAGGCCGAGGATGATCTTGTGTATGGGTGCACTGATGATGAGGAAAGGAAGGCTTTCTTGATGGTTGGACTCCACAGTGAGGGTGAGTGGTGCTGTGATGTGTGTGATAGTCCCGGATCCCATTGGTCAATTATCCAGCGCTTGAACCGGAAACGAAGAGGATCGTGGGAATGAGGTGATGTTCAGGGAGGAGGCAAGGGCCTGGTCAATAAAGTTCCCAGCATCACCGGAGTCCACTACAGCTGTAGAAACAATACATGAGGGACAGCCAGCTAGTTAAATCGATACTAAAAAGGGTTTGGGGGGAAATTATGATGATGGAATACTCACACCTAACCCAGGAGAACGATAATCACAGGGCCGTCCCTCTGCTTTCGTGGACCCTGGGTTGGAGCGTACCAGACACCGTTGAAGCTGGTGCCCCTCCCGACCGCAATAGGGACAGAGCCCCAGCTGTCTCCGACGATGTCGCTCAACCGCTGAGAGGCGTGTGGCCCCTACCTCCATGAGTTCAGGCTGACTCGGTCAACGAAGGAGGGTGAGAGACGATGGGGGTGCCGACGCTCCCCAAGAAGGTTTTGCAGACGGAAGGCCATTGCGATGAGTGCGTCCAAGGAGAGGGTGTCGTCTCTGCATGCCAACTCCGTCTAAACCTCTTTGTCCTCTTCTGAATAGGGTGCGGAGCGCCGGCGCATTCCATCCGTTGGGTGCTGCTACTGTCCGGAAAGTCAGGGCATACTCTGCAGGAGTGAACTTCTATGAAAAGAGATTCAACATAAATTCAACATAAAAGAACATTCCTCCTCCCACTCTTGATGTTCTACAGTGGTGAATAGCGTTATAAGGAGACATGTCATAAAGCATGGTAGTCTCTTCAGTTAACCATGTTTCTGTAAGGGCAGCAAGGGAAAAATGAATGATTGAGAGAAGACAGATAATGAACAAGGTGGTTGTGATTTTTAGGAAGACTGCGAATGTTCAAATGAAAGGTAGAAAATAAGCTTGTCTTGGATTGACTCAACACAATCCTTATATTTATTGTTCTCTTCATTAATATCTTATGGGTTAAAGACCATGTTATCAGGATTGATATCCTGCCATACTAAGGTAGATACACAATCTCATTCATCCAGATTGTGGAACGGAAACAAGTGTTGCCTCACATGTCCAATACAACCATACATTTGTGTTAGCTTTATCAATGCGGTTCACTTCTGATGGAATGTACATTGACACAGTCCACATAACACTGAAGACTTCAGAAGGTTATGACATTTAGAGCAATGTGTGTTTTTGGTCATGAGGTTAGGTGAAACACATGGACAAAGTAGAATAAATGTGTGTTTGTATCCCGTCTTAAGGTATGACCCAGGTGCAGACATGGTTTCTTAAACAGGGGCAGGCAAATGACAGGTCAGGTCAGGCAGGGGTCAATAATCCAGAGAGGGTGTAAGGTACAGGACAGCAGGCGGGCGCAGGATCGGGTCAGGTCAGGCAGAGGTCGGCAATCCAGAGTAGTTGGGCAAAGGTACAGGACAGCAGGCGGGCGCAGGATCGGGTCAGGTCAGGCAGAGGTCGGCAATCCAGAGTAGTTGGGCAAAGGTACAGGACGACAGGCAGGCTCAGGGCAAGCAGAAACGGTCAGAACCGGGAAACTCGAAAATAGGCGCAAGGAAGAGGGAAACAAAATTATGGTAGGTTCTTACGAACAAAATGAATTGGTAACAGACAAACAGAACACAGGTATAAATACACAGGGATAATGGGGAAGATGGGCGACACCTGGAGGGGGGTGGACACGAGCACAAAGACAGGTGAAACAGACAGCGTGACAGTGTGGGCCAACTCAGTTGACTGTAGCGGAGTCACTTGCCATAGGCCTACGAGAGGGGTGGTGAACAACCAGATGATCATACTTCAGGTATGTGATGTTGCCTTTTTTCGGTTCTTCAATTAGTCGTGGCAGCAGTTCCTTTCTTCTGTGGCGTACCTTTTCGGAGAAGTCTTCATTGATGAAGATTTTGGTTACCTTCAGGCACTTGGCTCTCCTGAGAATCTCCCCCTTGTCTTTGAACCTGAGCAGTTTCACCACTATAGATCTGGGCCATCCATCGGGGAAGAAAGTACCATTCCTATGCACTCCTCCTTTCGATGAGTTTAGGGTCCAGTTTGAGTTGATCTGCCAGGAGTTTCTTGGCCTTGACTTCTGTGTCATGCCAAGTTTCACATCCTTTACGTCCTCAATTCCATCGATTACAATATTATTGCGCCTTGATTGGTCTTGATTGGTAGTGTCCTTTGAAAGAGCGCCAAATCCTCAGACATGGTCTTGAATGTGGTTTGCCTGGTGACATTGGCGCCCTTTAGCTCCTCCTCCTCTGACTGCGTAAATTCCAAACTGTGTTTAAATTCCATTACATCCTTAAACAGATCATCAACCCTTTTGTTGGTAGAATCCATAAAGAGTTGCAGGAAGAACTTAGTTATTTTCCTACAGATCTATTAGATCTTTATAGAACTGTTTTTGTTGATTGAGTAGTTCATGGAGTGTAGTGCTTGATATGTATTCCTCTTCCACATTGAGCTTTGCTGTGTTTTTCTATCTAGTATTAGCTGTGCTACAAGCTTGTGAGCTAAAATGCATTCACAAACACAACCCACACCCCTCATCCTGAAAACAAGCTCTGCCAGTGAAATGGCAAGCACACACAAGCAATACAGGCTTGATCACACATGCACCAGTATGATAAACAGAGAGGCGGAGAACTTGGCTGCACGTTACTAAACGGATGGGAGATCACCAACCTCCAAGTTAGAACTGTGGATACAAGCAGTATGAGGGGCAGTAAGCCAAAACACAGGTCAAAGATGCTTGGGATAGACAGTGGTAGGAGCATTCGTTTACCCACGGAATAGGCAGCGTGAACTGAATGTCCAAATGATCGCTGAAGAAAAATCTGCTTAGGAACAAAGTTCCTTGTTAGTTGTCCCATCCAACAGTCTATCGACAGATGATACCACCATTTATTTTCAGTGCATCTGTCCACGAGAGACTATAGTATGGACAAACACAGCACCACAATAAACCAGAAACACTGATTTGAATGCATTTGACATGTGTGAGAAGTGCAGCAAAACATCACAGTAAATTCAATCTCCAATGACATTGTGTGACATTGTGTCTAACCCTGCAAACTTTGTGGAAGGAAAACAAATCGAATCTATGATATATAAATCCACCCAGTTCCCCCTTAGTATCTGTCCATAAATGTTTCATTCAGTCATCTGACAGAGGGTTGTACATCCGATACAGTCAACACAGCAGTCATCACTCATTCTAAGGATAAAATAGGAAGGCTATTTCAAACTATTGACAAAATAATAAATTAGAATGTCCATTTATAAATGTACAGTATGTCTCCGTACAGTTTGGTGCTGAAAAGTATACCCATGAGGTTGTGAGTGTTTTATGAGGGACCTTTCATCAAACATTGTACCATCCCATTTCTTTCTTTTCATGGCCAAGGCCACTCCAATGATCATCTTAAGTCCATCAACCATCCCCCTGCTCTATAGCACTCAGACAAAAAGCCCAACACGATATTTCTGAGTCCCCCACTGGTTCCCCAAGCTGACTTCATCAGTAATGAGGATAGGGGTTCCCTGCTGATTGAGACCATTGACCCAGTACCTCAAATTGGGTCCATAGTGGATGCCATTTCTGGGTAACAATTAAGTACCTTACTGTGATTGTTTTACATAAAAATTGTGAGAAACAGACATATATTCTTAGCAAAGTGCAATTTCTCAAGCAAGAACTGTCTGGGAGTGGTCTGAGTGGAGAGGGGGAAACTAAAAACCAGCTGTTATTTGCAGAGAGGTTTAGAACTCTTTATGATTGATCTATTAACTGATGTCACCAGGCAGGTCAAAACTCCATCCAACCAAAACTATGCTGACATTTCAGCCTGACATTTCATGTCTTTTCAAACAGCTCTTACACTAAAAGGTCCTTATCATAATGTTCACAATATTATTCTAACCTCAGTGTAGAAATATTTTTAAAATAATGGGAAAATCACATTTTTGACTGCATTGGGCCTTAAACAAAGGTTTGCCATGTATTAGCCAAAAAATGTATGTCCAAATCAAGAAAACTTACCAGCAGCCTCTTGCCGCACTGGTAGCCTATTCGTGCGTGAGTGTAATTGGCTCCAATGAGTGTAATTTGCTGTAATGATGTGCGCTGAGAGTCGGTAAGCAAGTTCAGGGAGTGAGTGTTTTAATAAATAAATAAATGCAGCATAAAACAAAACAAGAAACATTCTGTATACATCTGGCCCTTCTTTGGACACTGTTTTAACAAACCTCCAAAAGAGCTTCAACGCCATACAACACTCCTTCCGTGGCCTCCAACTGCTCTTAAATGCAAGTAAAACTAAATGCATTTTACTGGTCATCCCCAAAGCCAACACTTCCTTTGGCTGCCTTTCCTTCCAGTTCTCTGCTGCCAATGACTGGAACGAATTGCAAAAATCACTGAAGTTGGAGACATATCTCCCTTACTAACTTTAAGCGTCAACTGTCAGAGCAGCTTACCGATCGCTGCAGCTTTACACAGCTCATCTGTAAATAGCCCATCCAACCAACTACCTACCTCATCCCCATATTTGTTTTCGTTTTTCTACTCTTTTGCACACCAGTATTTCTACTTGCACATCCTCAACTGCACATATCACTCCAGTGTAAATTGCTACATTGTAATTACTTCGCCACTATGGCCTATTTATTGCCTTACCTCCTTACTTCATTTACACACACTGTATACAGATTTTTATGTTGTGTTATTGACTGTACGTTTGTTTATCCCATGTGTAACTCTGTGTTGTTGTTTTTGTCGCACTGCTTTGCTTTATGTTGGTCAGGTCGCAGTTGTAAATGAGAACTTGTTCTCAACTGGCTTACCTGGTTAAATAAAGGTGAAATAAATAAAATAAATGTAAAAAATTTAGACGAACAACACACAGACTAAACATTGGAACAGAAACAATAACACCTGGGGAAGGAACCAAAGAGAGTGACATATATAGGGAAGGTAATCAGGGAGGTGATGGGGTCCAGGTGAGTCTGATGACGCGCAGGTGCGCGTAACGATGGTGACAGGTGTTCACCATAATGAGCAGCCTGGTGACCTAGAGGCCGGAGCACACGTGACATTTGCTCAATATTAGGAGTTAAGAAATAAAGTTGACATCATTAACAATAAAATATTCTCCTATTTCCTACTGTAGGTATATAATTCCAAAATGTGTTTATTCTGTGTGTTTGCTAGCGATATTAATGCAAATAATCAAGGGGCTGCAGACCCCCGGTTGAATACCTCTGTTATTGGCATATTTCTCCTCAAAGGTCTATTTCATTACTTTTCACAAAAGTGTCATGGTGATTTGGACTTTATATATGACTTTGTGTAGATGCCAGTACAGTATGCAATGCACAATACACACAGGTTTCCTTTACCTGAAGTTGGAACAAAGTTTTGTAGTGTGTCCCCTAATTCCAATTGAAAGTTACTTGACATATAAAGCAAAGGCCAACAAAGTCAAATATAAAGTGTGTTTGTCTAATTTATTGTGCTGTTATAATTGGTTGAAACTTCGTCTGTTGTCTCTCATGCGTTAATGGCTTAGGATAGCATTTGTCAATAAAGCTTTTGAAGATTAATTGCTAATAGATTTGACATTATCTGTGTTAAAGAGATAATAAAATGCTGTCTGAACACTATCATTATGGATTGATGATAAGAGTCCTCAGTCTCCCAGACAGTTGGCTGCTTGATATAGAGTTCATTATTATTATTCAGATATTACAACAACACTGTCTAGACATCTTCATTGCCATTCAAAGCCAATGAAGTTCATTTTGCTGCATCAAAACCAATGAATTTTTTTTTATTATAAGCCTATAAAGAATTGTAAATGACCTCCATACCAAGCAGCCAACCATAGATAATATTTGAAATATCCCAATATTGTAAGGGATTTCCTCCTCTTCTTCCGAAGAGGAGAGGCGAAACGGATCAGAGGACCAATATGCGGCGTGGTAAGTGTCCATGGTTCTTTTAATAAGTAAACTTACGCATGAACAACTGATACAACAAAACAAGAAACGTGTGAAACCCTAAACAGCCCTATCTGGTGCAAAACACAAAGACAGGAACAATCACCCACAAACACACAGTGACACCCAGGCTACCTAAGTATGATTCTCAATCAGAGACAACTAATGACACCTGCCTCTGATTGAGAACCATACTAGGCTGAAACATAGAAAACCCCAAATCATAGAAAATCAAACAGACTGCCCACCCAACTCACGCCCTGACCATACTAACTAAATACAAAACACAGGAAATAAAGGTCAGAACGTGACAGTACCCCCCCCAAAGGTGCGGACTCCGGCCGCAAAACCTTGACCTATAGGGGAGGGTCTGGGTGGGCGTCTGTCCGCGGTGGCGGCTCTGGCGCAGGACGCGGACCCCACTTCACCATTGTCTTAGTCCGCCTTATTGTCCGCCTCCGTGGCTTTCTCACCATGGCCACCCCTCTCAATGACCCCACTGGACAGAGGGGCAGCTCGGGACAGAGGGGCAGAAGCTCTGGACAGAGGGGCAGAAGCTCTGGACAGAGGGGCAGAAGCTCTGGACAGAGGGGCAGAAGCTCTGGCGCCTCTGGGCTGAGGGGCTCTGGCGCCTCAGACTCCGGTAGCGGCGCCGGACAGGCGGGAGACTCCGGCAGCAGCGCCGGACAGGCGGGAGACTCCGGCAGCAGCGCCGGACAGGCGGGAGGCTCTGGACAGGGGGGAGGCTCCGGCAGCGGCGCCGGACAGGCGGGAGGCTCCGGACAGGCGGGAGGCTCTGGCAGCGGCGCCGGACAGGCGGGAGGCTCCGGCAGTGGCGCCGGACAGGCGGGAGGCTCCGGCAGCAGCGCCGGACAGGCGGGAGGCTCCGGCAGCAGCGCCGGACAGGCGGGAGGCTCCGGACAGGCGGGAGGCTCCGGCAGCGGCGCCGGACAGGCGGGAGACTCCGGCAGCAGCGCCGGACAGGCGGGACCACCTGCAGGAAGGAGACGGAGAGACTGCCTGGTGCGTGGGGCTGCCACAGGAACCACCAGGCTGGGGAGACCTTCAGGAGGCTTGGTGTTAGGAGGAGGCACCTGAAGGACCGGGCTGTGGGGGAGCACTGGAGCTCTGGTGCGCAACCTTGGCACCACTTCCCCAGACTGGACAACTACTCTAGCCCGGACCCTCCAGAGTGCAGGCACAGGTTGAACCGGGCTGTGGATAAGCACGGGAGATCTAGTGCTCACTACACGCACCTCTCCCCTAGGCTCCACTCCCACATTTGCCCGGCACTTTCGGGGGGCTGCCCTATAGCGCACCGGGCTATGGACACGCACTGGCGACACCGTGCGCTTAACCGCATAACACGGTGCCTGACCAGTAATGCGCTGCTTATCATAAGCACGAGGAGTGAGCTCAGGTCTGCTGCCTGGC
Source organism: Oncorhynchus kisutch (assembly GCF_002021735.2). Lineage (NCBI taxonomy): Eukaryota > Metazoa > Chordata > Actinopteri > Salmoniformes > Salmonidae > Oncorhynchus > Oncorhynchus kisutch. The sequence continues at coordinate 24,271,036 of NC_034203.2, read as the reverse complement.
TTAGTACCACACCTCGTCTGCCCCCGCCCCAAAAAAATTTGGGGCTGCCTCTCGTACCTGTCGCACTGCCGTGCTGGCTTCGCCAACCTCATCCTCCTGTAACCCTCCTTGCACTGCTCCATTGAATCCCAGGCGGGCTCCGGCACTCTCCCTGGGTCGACCGCCCACCTGTCTTTCTCCTCCCAAGTTGTGTAGTCCTGTGATGCTGGCAGCTGTTGTTGCTGCTGCTGCTGCTGCTGTCGTCGCTGCTCGTTACCACGCCGCTTGGTCCTTGGTTGGTGGGTGATTCTGTAAGGGATTTCCTCCTCTTCTTCCGAAGAGGAGAGGCGAAACGGATCAGAGGACCAATATGCGGCGTGGTAAGTGTCCATGGTTCTTTTAATAAGTAAACTTACGCATGAACAACTGATACAACAAAACAAGAAACGTGTGAAACCCTAAACAGCCCTATCTGGTGCAAAACACAAAGACAGGAACAATCACCCACAAACACACAGTGACACCCAGGCTACCTAAGTATGATTCTCAATCAGAGACAACTAATGACACCTGCCTCTGATTGAGAACCATACTAGGCTGAAACATAGAAAACCCCAAATCATAGAAAATCAAACATAGACTGCCCACCCAACTCACGCCCTGACCATACTAACTAAATACAAAACACAGGAAATAAAGGTCAGAACGTGACAAATATTTACCACTAGAGAGACTTAGAGACTTGGGAGACTGGAGTATGGCTGGAGTATTTCCCAGCATTGAGCAGTTGTCAGAGAATACCTGGAAATGGACTCCCAAGATACTTGTAACTAAAATAGTGTCAGCCAAACCAACACCCAGAGCAGGTGAAAACTAGAGCAGAAACATTAAATATTTGTACATTCTCTAAAATAAAAAAAAGCATCAGCATGTCCTTGCAGTGGGATTAGCCTTGACTGATGGTTGTCAACCTGTGAAGACAGTAGCTGTAAGATTACAAAACACATCAGCGTTGAATGTTTTCAATTTGTCTAAATGTCAACACTTCCTTTAAATTGTATGCGGGGTTCAGGGGCATTTCATGTCCATATGGTAAAGAACTAATCATAGTAATTGTAAGTGGCAGGGAAGTCAGGCGCAGGAGATCGAACTTGGTATAAATGGAGCAGCACTTAATAAGTGCTCAAAAACTCTGAAAACCAAAATATACAAAATAATACAAGTGGGAACAAAACCCGTCGCACAACAGAACATATCTTGCACAATGCTTACACATAAACAATCACCGACAAGGACAACGAGGGGGAACAGAGGGTTAAATACACAACATGTAATGAATGGGATTGGAACCAGGTGTGATACAAGACAAAACCAAAGGAAAATGAAAAGAGGATCAGCGATGGCTAAAAGGTCGGTGACTTCGACCGCCGAACGCCGCCCGAACAAGGAGAGGGACCAACTTCGGCGGAAGTCGTAACAGTAATACAACCCAGTGCAGAAACATCTATGACAGTTTGTTTAGAACTATGATACAGAGGACAGGTCATGGAAAAGGCTCTCAGGTTTTATTCATGTTATCATTTCTGTGTGGAATGGATTTGTTTGAATTGTTTTGGATGTGATTATTTGTAAGGCTGTGTGTTACACTCAAGTCTTTCCTCTGTTGATTGCACAGCGACCATGTCACCAGCCATAGAGAATGTGGTGAATGTTTGTTCATATGGAGGTAAGTTTGGGAAGTAAAAATAGCACACATGGCTCTTAGTGGAGAGCTATGATCTAACACAAATTCTCCAATCTACTTCACCAATCTACAGTGCATTTGGAAAATATTCAGACCCCTTGACTTTTTCCACGTTATTTAGTGCCTTATTCTATAATGGACTAAATAGTTTCCCCCTTCATCAATCTACACACAATACCCCATAATGACAAAGCAAAAACTGTTTTTTTGAAAATGTTGCACATTTTTACAAAAAACAAAAATGATATCACATTTACTTAAGTATTCAGACACTTTACTCTTTACACTGTACTTTGTTGAGGCACCTTTGGCAGCGATTACAGCCTAGAGTCTTCTTGGGTATGATGCTACAAGCTTGGCACACCTGTATTTGGGGAGTTTCTCCCATTCTTCTCTGCAGATCCTCTGAAGCTCTGTCAGCTTGGAAGGGGAGCATCACTACACAGCTATTTTCCGTTATCTCTGGAGATGTTAGTTCGGGTTCAAGTCCGGGCTCTGGCTGGGCCACTCAAGGACATTCAGAGACTTGTCACGAAGCCACTCCTGCATTGTCTTGCCTGTGTGCTTAGGGTCGTTGTCCTGTTGGAAGGTGAACCTTTGCCCCAGTATGAGGTCCTGAGCACTCTGGAGAAGTTTTTTTAAATCAAAGATCTTTCTGTACTTTGCTCCGTTCATCTTTCCCTCTATCCTGACTAGTCTCCCAGTCCCTGCCGCTGAAAAACATCCCCACAGCATGATGCTGCTACCACCATGCTTCACTGTAGGGATGCTGCCAGGTTTCCTCCACACGTGACACTTAGCATTCAGGTCAAAGAGTTCAATCTTTGTTTCATCAGACCATAGAATCTTGTTTATCATTGTCTGACAGTCGTTTAGGTGTGTTTTGACAAACTACAAGGGGGCTGTCATGTGCCTTTTACTGAGTAATGGCTTCCGTCTAGCCAGTCTAACATAAAGGCCTGATTGGTGGAGTGCTGCAGAGATGGTTGTTCTTCTGGAATTTTCTTCCATCTCCACAGAGGAACTCTGGAGCTCTGTCAGAGTGACCATCGGGTTTTTGGTCACCTCCCTGACCAACGCCCTTCTCCCCCGATTGCTCAGTGTGGCCGGGCGGCAAGCTCTAGGAAGAGGTTAGGTGGTTCCAAACTTCTTCAATTTAAGAATGATGGAGACCACTGTGTTCTTGAGGACCTTCAATGCTGCCGAAATGTTTTGGTACCCTTCCCCAGACCTGTGCCTCAACACAATCCTGTTTCAGAACTCTACAGACAATTCCTTCAAGCTCATGGCTTGGTATTTGCTCTGACATGCACTGTCAACTATGGGACCTTTATATAGACAGGTGTGTGCCTTTTCCAAATCATGTCCAATCAATTGAATTTAACACCGGTGGACTCCAATGAATTTGTTGAAACATCTCAAGTATGATGGAAACAGGATGCACCTGAGCTCAATTTCCAGTCTCATAGCAAAGGGTCTGAACACCTATGTAAATAAGGTATTTCTGTTTTTGACTTTTAATACATTTGCAAACACTTCTAAAAACCTGGTTTCGCTTTGTCATTATGGTTTGTGTAGATTGAGATTCTTTGTTTATTTAATCAATTTTAGAATAAGGCTGTAATTTGGGGGTCTGAACAGAACCGGCGCAGCAGAAGCAGAATGGCTACCACAGTAGCCAACATGGCCACACTTTGAAGCACAGCCAAACAAGGTTGAGTGTTCAGTCACTTCGCCTATGTAACGGCAGTGCTCTGCTTTCTCCAAATCATGCTCTGTAAAATATGGCCAGCGTTTTGTGGCGGTTGTGGGTTCATAGGACCATTTTAACTCTCAGTCAAACAAGAGGGTCTCAGGGGAGCCCTAATGTAATTAAACACTAAAGTGTTTTATGGTTGGCCAGTCAAGAAACATTCCCTGCAAGGCGTCCTCTGAGAGTTGTAACAGCAGCTTTAAAAAGATTAGGCTTTGCATTTGAGCACTCTAATTGTTCACACAGCATTAGTTTCACTAAGTTATTTTAAGATGTGCAGTCAGGGTAAGTGGTTTTACTTTTAGATATTTTTACAAGAGAACATTTTATGGTTACATAAAGTCAGACAATATGTTGTCATGCCTGGGCTTTTTGTAGCTCGAAGCCCAGCTTTTTGTGACTTGTGCAACAAAGAGCATGTGGGTATGTCATGTAACATACATAACAAAGGGATTATCCTGAGGTAAAATGAGTGTCCTGGTTTGGCATCACAGAAATTCTGATTTGAACCACCCACGTCAGTTATATTCAAAACGCCTGCATATTGTGTATTGAACTCCTTTATCGTGTCCATATCCAGACCCCCAGTTGCAAATAACTTGTCATTCTACATTATGAATGGGGCATTGGGGCCAATCTGGGATTAGATATGGTTCTAAGGTTACAATCTGTGATGCAGGATCAGAGGGAATGACAACCTCCCACCTCATGCAATCTGCTGCTACACACACAGATCACAGCATCTTAGGTCCAGATCTCTATTAACTCTCCCCAAGGAGGCAAGATGAAGTGTGTTTGGAGTTAGCAAAGACTGTACACCAACAGCCACCACAGCACACACACAAACATATGAAATCCTGCACCCTGGGTTCACATGGACATAGAGAATTAGCATGAGCTGCTATCTCAACTGAAACAACACTGTCAGAGCGTATAGGACTGGTCAGACACATCCAGTTGGACTTTGAATGTAGCCAACCTGTACAGGAAGTGTATAAGGGAAGTGTTCATGACTGGTGACTTATAGGAGCAAGAACACCTTCTTTTTTTGTACTGTAATTACTGTACTGTAAAAGTTTAAAGTTGACAGACTGCTGGATGTTGAGAGCATTAGCTAATATATATATATATATAAAAAAATCTCCACCTATTTAACTTAGCCTTTCCCTGTTAATCATTAAAAGCTTTTATTTGAAACGACCAAAACCCTTTGGAAATGTAGGCCAGTGTACAGAGCCCAATGCAATGAATCCTTTTCTAAATCTCTACACTGGGGTAGAGGGAGTGTGAAGAGATGAGCTGTTGAATAATTCAGTATGTGAGCATAGGAAGTGAAACACACCACTAGGGTGACAGTCACAGGGAAGCAGAATGTAGGTTGTCTGTATGCCAACTTTACTGTAAGTTGGTCCCTTTCAGTAAGATGGAAGTTAAGAGAACTTCTTAATATGCATGCAACCATTGAATTACATTTACGATATCTGATTCTGTGTACAGGTGCTGATTTGGTCGTCTGTTATGGGATAAAAAGTGGGTCCTCCAGAGCTGCCTGTCTTCCACTGCAGACGCAATATCCTCCTCCAGTCCGATACCCCTCCTGAGCTGGTCCACATTTGTGATCTCTGATCCCCCCCTTAGGTTCACACATTAGGTAAGGCATAGACTTCACCAGGCAACTACTCATCACAGATGGAGGTGATGATATCACTACTGTTGTTCTGCTTACCCATAGTTTGGCCCATGTATAAGACTGATTCCATCCTAGATCTGTACCTTTTTTATTGAGATGTTGAATCAATTTGTAAAATTGATTGGATGGTCAAAAAGTCCTCAATGTAAGGGAATTTCATATTTTTTTCACCCAACTATAACCTAAATCTAATGACATGGTGAAATGTTTTGTTGATTTCATGTTGAATTCATGTTAGTTGATAACAACCAAATGTTAATCAAAAGTAGACATTGAAATTATATCTGTGCCCAGTGGGACCTTTATGCGCTCATGTATTTTTTAAAGGGATCTCTGACAGGAGAGGGTGGAGCCTGTGAACCAACAGTGGTTGGATGAAAACTATCTCCAAACCAGGAGTGTGAACCTGATAAATAAGTCATGCCACCCAGGTCCATTAAAGCCTGAATTTCTACTTGCACCTTAAAGATCTTTTCCAAATATTATGAGGCAGGTGAGGAGATAGACACAAGACTGCCATGCCATAGATGTCTGAAGGTCTTGAGGATTGATAGTGATGTCAAAAGTGAGTGTCAGTTGTCTTGTTTATTTTGTCCCAAGTCCCAACCCATGTACAGCTGACAAGATTAGAGAGAGAGATGGAAATAGTGAAAACAGTTTTCCTTTTGCCTGCAGGGCCTTTTGAAATGGTAAAATTGAGAACCCCACTGGTACAGAAGGCAAATTCCATAGCTCAGACACATCAGCTGTCTACCCCAGAATAGAATGGTAAACAAGCAGTAAAGCAGAGCACCTGACAACTAGGACAGCCAGGTGAAGTTTTCCAACTGAATTTGAATCATTGATAAAAAATATTTACTATAATTTACAATACTGTAGCATCATGCAGAATTCTGTTCTGCTGACGACTCAAAATAGTCTATACAGAAAATGTGCTACTACCTGAGTACATATATTGCTGTCTCCACATAAATATAAACACTTAAGTGGGATAAATGACTGCACCCAAAATACTGAAGCTTTTGTTAAATAAATCACCATTGTCCCAAACTGAAAGACTACACAATGGTTACTGTAATTAAATGTAGTATCCAACTGTACAATGAAATACAACGAGTCTCCCTATTCTTAGTGATAAATTAACTGTCAGACAAAACACAGAGACAAAGGGCTTTGATGAGTAATATTTAAGGGGCCATTTTAAATGTGTATATGTGTGTGCATACTGTAACCCACAAACATCTGTGTACTGTATTTCTGCCAACATGAGCAATGTGAATCGCTTTTCACAATCCAACCCTACCATAGAAAAGCACATGGCTTACTGTGCTGTCATGGTGATGAATGAAAGTTGAGGTCTAGGGACTGATCTGGTGAGGCTGTCAGTGGAGTATCCTTACAAGAGCTCAGATTTGATCTTAGAGAGTGCAATGTATCCCATATTCCCAGTAGTTTAGTGAGCAAATCACGGACAGTGCTTTAAGTACTGTACTATATGGTGGCGCTTTAGTATCTGTGCAACACACATCTAACATGAAAACCTTTTCACCATCTATTCCCAACATGTTATGTATTCATTCATACTAGTCATAATTATTTGATGGCTGTCTAGCTCATCAGAACAAAACATTGCAATTTGAGACTATTCAAATCTTTCGTGTTCTAATGTCCAAATTAAGTCTTTCTCTGGGCTTATTCTTCAATTGCTTTTTCATTTTGAAAGAGAAGATTACAATAAAAACATAACAGAGAAGACACAAAGACAGCAGCAGTTACTGAATTGTGGGCTCATGTGAGGCTTAATATGGAGCAACACATTCCTACTGGCATACAGCAATGACAATGGGACTCTGGATATTACTGACATATTACACGACATGTGATTTATGTTAGCCGCATAGGCAAACAGACAGTAACTGTACTGAATATCATGATACATGTAAGCAAGTTATGATGTGTCACAAAACAGATGGTCATGCTGGATGCATGCAATTGGGCATCTCTAATATCCCCTAAAGGCATTATAATGTGATAGTCAAATCAAATCACATTTTATTTGTCACATGCGCCGAATACAGCAGGTGTAGTAGACCTTACAGTGAAATGCTTACTTACAAGCCCTTAACCAACAATGCAGTTATAAGAAAATAAAAAGGAGCAACAATAAAATAACAGTAGCGAGGCTATATACAGGGGGTTCCGGTAAAGAGTCAATGTGCGGGGGCACCGGTCAGTTGAGGTAATTGAGGTAATATGTACATGTAGGTAGAGGCAAAGTGACTCTGTATAGATAATAAACAGAGAATAGTAGTGGTGTAAAAATGGGGGTGGGGTGGGGACAATGAAAATTGTGTGTGTGTGTGTGTGTGTGTGTGTGTGTGTGTGTGCGTGTGCGTGTGTGTTCAAGCACAAACAAACTTTTTCTCATGGAGGACAGAATTGATGGTTGATTATACAATCAGATTACACAAACGGTCCCCAAGTTGTCCGTCCCTCAGGAGCAGCAAGCAAGTTATATGCAGAACAGAACAGATGTGTGTAGTCACTGCTGTAAGTAACATTGATTTACTTTATACAGTATATCAGCGGAACTCAAAAAATATTTCAGAAGGTCCAGTCACACACATTTCCTAGGTGGTCCGGATGGATATTGTAATTTATTGCGTAGTTACAAACCCCCACCCCGCGACCTATGCCACCCCAAACTGTTTAAAAGGTTCACACCACTCTTGTTGGTGGACAGAAAATGTTCCTGTTTAAAAGCAAAATTCCTGCAATTCTACACATTTTGCCATGGGGCGGAGAGAACATTTAGCAGTTTTAATGCAAATTTCCGGCAATTCTGCACATTTTTCCATGTCTTATGTGTGTCCAAATGAAGCTTGAACGTCTCAACAGGTTTTGGTTTTGTCACCAAAGCCCCAAATACTACCCACCACTGCGACCTGTATGCTCTCGTTGGCTGGTCCTCGCTACATATTCGTCGCCAAACCCACTGGTAAAGCGCTTATCTCAGCTCACTGGTCACCATAGCAACACCCACCCGTAGCACGCGCTCCAGCAGGTATATTTCACTGGTCATCTCCAAAGCCAACACCTCCTTTGGCCGCCTTTCCTTCCAGTTCTCTGCTGCCAATGACTGGAACAAATTTCAAAAATAACTGAAGTTGGAGACTTATATCTCCCTCACTTACTTTAAGCGTCAGCTGTCAGAGCGGCTTACCGGCCGCTGCAGCTGTACACAGCCCATCTGTAAATACTTGTGTTATTGACTGTACGTTTGTTTATGTGTAACTCTGTTGTTTTTGTCGCACTGCTTTGCTTTATCCTGGCCAGGTCGCAGTTGTAAATGACAACTTGTTCTCAACTGGCCTACCTGGTTAAATAAAGGTGAAATATATATTTTAATTAATCTATGGGAGCTTGATTTTGGGGGTTGCGGCCTCTGGGTAAGTAATCTACCATATTTAAATAGCTGTTTAGCCTAACTTACCTACCTACTGACATGGGATAGTTGGTCAACTGGACATTTCTGACAGGTTATATGTAGGTCTCGAAGGTCTGTCAGTGAATGACATAACAAGAGGAAAACTGCCCATACACTACCAAATTTCGAAATTGCACCTTGTGCTTTCTACTATTACAACTCCCAACAGCAGTTCGTTCAAACCCTACTGAGAATTGTTTGTTTTAGTTTTTTGGGGACCGTATGGACCAGGTTCTGGGTCTGGATCCAAACCAAGGTCCGCTTATCGAGTATGACATTGGCTGGTATATATTGTAGCTAATGTTCTTTCACAAAATCTACTTATGGTTTTTGCAGGTTTTTGTTTTTTCCTTTCAATTAAGACCTAGACAACCAGGTGAGGGGAGAATTTTACAAATTAGTGCCCTTAATTCATCAATCAAGTACAATGGAGGAGAAAAAACCCACAGACACTCGGCCCTCCGTGGAATGGGTTTGACACATGGCCTATGACATTCCCAGACCATACAGTGCAGAGGCTTGTCACCCAAAACCCTGACAAACTTTTACAGATACACAATCGAGAGCATCCTGTTGGGCTGTATCACAGCCTGGTACGGCAACTGCACCGCCCTCAACCGCCAGGCTCTCCAGAGGGTGGTGCTGTTTGCACAACGCATCACTGGGGGCAAACTACCTGCCCTACATGACACCTTCAGCACCCGATGTCACAGGAAGGCCAAAAAGATCATCAAGGACATACATCAACCACCCGAGCCACTGCCTGTTCACACCGCTACCATCCAGAAGGCGAGGTCAGTACAGGTGCATCAAAGCTGGGACCGAGAGACTGAAAAACAGCTTCTACAGTGGGGAGAACAAGTATTTGATACACTGCCGATTTTGCAGGTTGTCCTACTTACAAAGCATGTAGAGGTCTGTAATTTTTATCATAGGTACACTTGAACTGTGAGAGGCGGAATCTAAAAAAAAAATCCAGAAAATCACATTGTATGATTTTTAAGTAATTAATTTGCATTTAACTGACTTGCCTGGTAAAATAAAATAAAAATATACTTACATGTACATATTCTCATTCACTCCTTTCGATTTTTGTGTGTATTAGGTAGTTTTTGGGGAATTGTTAGATTACTTATTAGATATTTTAATGCGATTGTAGCATTTCGCTACACTCGCATTAACATCTGTTAACCATGTGTATGTGACCAATACAATTTGATTTGAAAAAAATGAGTTTTAACATTTTGGGTACTGTACTCTGCAGTAAGTAGTAGACAGTGCATTTCCATGTCAATCCCACCTCTCAGCTGTCTATGTTGACATGTGGGTTCAATTCTAATTACTGCAAAGACTTCAGAGGAGTGGTTAATATGAGCTGTGTGCCTGGCTGCATAGAAGGAAGATGATATTGCAGGAAGTCACTGTGGCGGTTCTGTCCTTAATCAGAGCTGTCGGACACCCACAACGAAACCTGCCCCTGTAAACTGCAGGTGCAGGTGTGCATGTTGTTGATTCTCCACTGAGGAACATGCAGTACTTGAATATAATTACTGTTCTCTCTCTGCTTTGTATAAGGATGACCCAACAGGAAATTACACTTTCATCAATTTAATTCTCTTGAGTATCAATGTGATAGTGTGGGATTATGCATTAATTGTTGAGATAGGCTTTCAGTGAGTCAACATGTTACATTTAATACACTACTTCCTCCTTCCTCTCTACTCTTCACCACGAGGCACACTGAACTGTACATATGCTTGAACCAAAGGAAGGACAGAAAGAGAAACTGAGAGCAGTAGCAATGTTGTTCACCTTTATAATATCACTCACTCCTTAGATCACCTCTTCAGGCGCACAGTCGAGGTTAGATAGAGGTATTGGTTAGAGGAAACCATAGCCTCTGAAGTTGATTGTAGAGTTAGATTTCACTGTCATTTGGGTCATTACTACTCATGGGCTTGGAGCTTGGTATTTGAATTCTTATATCAGTCCCCAAAGTGCACATTTCTTAGAACCAGAAGTCTTTTAGATTAGTTGTGGCCCCCTGAGCGATTAAATTCTGTAGCCCCTGTGCTCAACTTTATTGATATTCTAATGAAGAAAAGGAGACTGAGAGACCTCACTGAGAATGGAATTGGATTTCTCTACCGTGTACGTAGCATCTTTCTCTCCAGCTCTGTTACAGCTTTAGTAACAAAAATATAAGACTAATTGTATGCACGGTCATGAAATTAATGTTCTCGTAAATCAAAGTGTTGCAAGACCTGAAAATGTCAACCATCATCAGTTTTATCCATACTCCATATCCATCTCTTTCTATAAACTATACTATATCTTTTGAAACACACAGTCAGCATCGTTATATACAGAATATACTGATCATAGCAGAAACAACATCTGAGAATATGCTTCCGAGGTTGTAGAACTCGTCTGCTTTCTTCCCGACAGGAAAAAGCTTTGACAAAAAACCTTGAAACACTGATACTTTTTAATACTGGTCAATCGATACATATGGAAACTACAAAAACACTGTATACATGATCAGTCGGTGTGCACCAGACACATTAATATCACATGAAGTACACCTCTGGATTAACGCTATAATTGTCACAGTTCCCCCTAATGGAAACAGTGGTGTAATAAGATACTTGACTGTTAAACAAACTAAATTAGAACACTGATCGCACTCTTGTTCTGTCTCATTCTAGCACAGCTAAACACTATGTGGTGAGGAACAGTCAATCACTGTATCTTTAAAAACCAAAACGGACACTTTGCCATATTCTATTATTTTCAAGAGCTGTTCACAGGTGTAGAAGTTCCATTTGCTCTCCTCAAGCCCACTCAAACACTTCACTGTATAAACGGTAAAGCATTTCACTGATTAGTTACTTAAGTAACACAGACATAAAGACAAGTTACTTAAGTAACATATTCACACAGCAGGACAGGGAGCAGTAACACTGACTGTGTGGGTTGCAATGACATCCAAGAATATTTGTATATACTGCGTACATGACCTCTTTTCCTTTATCTTGCCCATCTAAAATGTAGCCTGGTTTTAAGTCTTAGTTATGGTGTCCCTAAAATTAGTCTTCCAACTGTTACTGAACAGCAGTGTAAGACATCTGAAGTTCAACCTCCTATGGCTCTCAATCTGTTTCCTCTATTATCACCACCACAGTGTACTGTTTCTACTGTAGCTCCCGCCTGGCTGGTTGCTGTCCAAGGTGCTGATCTGTAATTGGTGGCTTGGTGGAGTCACTGGCTGCACAGCCTAGTGTCAAACCTGATTTAACTTATTTCTTATATGAGACAGAGGAAGACAATTATGTATTTGTTGTAACTACTTAGTAACTATATTGGTACAACAATGGTGTCCAGTTTCCTTTTATTACAAATGTAGTCTACTTTATCTCCTGTAATCCAATAGCATATTAATTTACAAGGGGCGCAGAGTAAGCCGTGCTCTGCCATGTCCTCCTCATTACTTGGTCTATGCACACTGGTCTCTAGCTTTTCCGTGCAACCTCCTTAATATTTTTACTACCACAGCAGCATTGGGGAATTGTCATGGTTAAACTGTGTCTTTGGGTAGGCCAATTGCGTAAAAAAATTTTGGGGACTAAATTAAGCAACAGTAGCCTATGGAAGTTTAGAAGTCAGCTTGTCTCACCACTTAACCCCCTGCTGTGACACTCCTATGTCACACTTTACCTTCTTATAACAGGAAAAGTTATATTTACTTCCAACAGGAAAAGTTACACTTTAATCTCCCCTGCTCTCATGCTAATTGCCTTTATCCAGTAAATTGTCTCTAGACGTGAACCCTTTGTAGTCTAGATTTCCAGACTCTAAGTTATCCAAAACAGCCAGATATGCAAACAGAAGTGGTACTTACACTGAACAAAAATATAAACGCAACAGTAAAGTGTTGGTCCCATGTTTCATGAGCTGAAATAAAAGATCCCAGAAACGTTTCTCCTCTACCAAGATAATCCATCCACCTTACAGGTGTGGCATATCAAGAAGCTGATTAAACAGCATGATCAACACACAGGTGCACCCTGTGCTGGGGACAATAAAAGGCCACTCTAAAATGTGCAGTTTTTTCACGCAACATAATGCCACAGATGTCCCAAGTTTTGAGGGAGTGTGTAATTGGCATGCTGACTGTAGGAATGTCCACCAGAACTGTTGCCAGAGAATTTAATGTTTATTTCTATTCTATAAGCCACCTCCATTTTGCCGGTGCGTCCAAACGGCCTCACAACCGCAGACCACATGTAAACACGCCAGCCAAGGACCTCAACATTCGGCTTCTTCACCTGTGGGATCATCTGAGAACAGCCACCCGGACAGCTGATGAAACTGTGGGTTTGCACAACCCGAAGAATTTCTTCACAAATTGTCAGAAACGGTCCCAGGGAAGCTCAGCTGCATGCTCGTCGTTCTCACCAGGCTCTTGACCGGACTGCAGTTCGGCGTCGTAACGGACTTCAGTGGGCAAATGCTCACCATCGATGGCCACTAGCATTCTGGAGAAGTGTCCTTTTCACAGATGAATCCTGGTTTCAACTGTACTGGGCAGAACTTAGACAGTGTGTATGGCATCATGTCGGCGAACGGTTTTCTCATGTCAACGCTGTGAACAGAGTGCCCCATGGTGGCGGTGGGGTTATGGTATGGGCAACAAGAACAATTGCATTTTTCGATGGCAATTTGAATGCACAGAGACACCGTGACGAGATCTTGAGGCCCATTGTCGTGCCATTCATCCGCCGCCATCACCTCATGTTTCAGCATAATAATGCACAATGTCTCAAGGATCTGTACTGCGGAGGAAATTGATATTCATTACATACTATACTGTTTAATTAGTCATACTATGCTGTTTTTTTACTTAAATGGTCCATTATTATATGTTAGTATTTTTACTGATACAAACTTGTCATGTGACTTAGTCATAAATCTGAGCGTACAGATTTATGAGCCACTTGGGTGTGACCGCAGTTTGTGACCTCCCGTGTTCACGATCGGCAAGAATTGAGCTAATTGGGAAGTGCAGGGAGGAACAGAGAATGGTGGCAATATCAGCTATCTTGATCTACACAGACGAGCTAAATTACTTTTTACAACTCTGTTCCCAGGGCCTGTTTCTGCACATCTGCTAACTGTCACAAAGATAAAACAATGTACTTTCTATAAAAGGAGAGGGACAGCTCTGTTCGTTGAGCTTTTCAACCATGAACCATTTGAGGGGTTGTTGATTGCTTAATTTTTGCTAATCTTATAATAAGGTTGTTTGAAAGAATCTGCAGTCTCTCTTCCTATAGAATTTCTACCATGCTACACAATTCCTGGAAGCTGAAGATGTCCCAGTTCTTCCATGGCCTGCATACTCAGACATGTATGACAGGGTGTTCCAGTTCCCGCCAATATCCAGAAACTTCACACAGCCATTGAAGAGGAGTGGGACAACATTCAACAATACACAGCCTGATCAACTCTATGTAAGACATGTGGTGCTGCATGAGGCAAATGGTGAACACACAAGATAGTGACTGGTTTTCTGATCCACGCCCCTACCTTTTTTTTAAGGTATATGTGACCAACAGATGCATATCTATATTCCCAGTCATGTGAAATCCATTGATTTGGCCCTAATTAATTAATTTCAATTAACTGATTCCCTTATATGAACTGTAACTCAGTAAAATTGTTGAAATTGTTGCATGTCGGGTTTATATTTTTGCTCAGTCTAGATAGACATAAGTATTTTGCCTGTATGTATTGCGCCATTCCATGAGTGCGCTTGAGGCAACACTAAACAAACTCGTTGACATGTTTACCTGTGTAGCTTCCTGAGAGTGGAGGAGCCGTACCTTTTAGCTGCAGTGGTGGAGCAACACTTTTTTTTTAAAGCCTTGCAATAACCATTCTGGAAAAACAAACACACTTTGCAAGTGATTCACACGCAGCCTTTGGAGACACGTGCGCTTTTTTTTCCCGGAGATCACTGGCTTTGAAGGATCGAGCGACAAAGACCAATGTGGACTTGGAATGAATGCTACTGAATGAGCAGTTTGTGAAACGTGGAGTACAAAGTTAAGACCATTTTTATTTACTCTAACACAATAAATAACTAGGCCTACTACACGTTTGATTAACATCACTTAATGATACCACACTGAAGAGGAAATTCGAGGGAACGATTGATTCTGCTAAATTTGGCGCGACAACTGATTCTGGTTAGTTTGCCTCGTGCACACTTTTCTACTCGCGCTGTGTGTTTTCATTTTCGAGTGTCCATGTTGAGATGAACGTAGTTTATGAACGAAACAGCTATATAACTCTGTTTTTCAGGTAGCCTACCAATCGAAAGAACATGAACTCCTCAGCAGGTGCAGGCAACTACCGAAGGGGCTCCACTAAGGGAGAGAAGGT